>NW_025226478.1:0-8883 GCF_018294505.1 Triticum aestivum | reverse complement strand
CAAATGCGTCTGTAAGACATGGTTCCACTTCCCTCCCAATTCCCCCACCCGCCGCCCCCATTTATACCTCGTGGGTGCCAAATCACCTTCTCCCCGGGAAGCTCCCTTCTCCCGAGCCGCAAAACCTCAGCCCCTCCTCCATGGTGCCCCCACCACACCAATTTCACAGCCGCCCTCCTCCCTAATGCCGGAGACGCTGTCCATTTGTCGTCATGCACTGGGCCATGTGCCTCTTACTCCGTCCTGCTGTAGCTGCCTCGACGACGGCCGCGGGAACCGTACCGGAACCATTCACCCCCGATGTTGTTCACAGCGCTGGAGAGGCTCCAACTTCGGATCCGTCCAGAGTCTCGGCGCTGTTTCCCCAGAGCCATTGACCGTTGCAACATTGTTGTTTCCCTGGCACCGGTCGCCACCGCAACCGCGCCGGCCTCACCGACTCGGCAGCTGGACCAGCCTACTTCACCATGCTGCTAGATAGGTCGCACCCTCATCTCAAATCACTTTATTTAGGCATCAGTTGTCTGAATTTTAATTCTGGGCCAATCGATTCCCAATGGGAAGCAGCACCCCTCGAGGCGACGGAGCTCCTAGGCTGCTGGTTGGCTGGTGTCTAACGTAACGGTGCGGGGCAGCAAGTTCTCCGCGGAAGCAGCGCTTAGATGGCTATCTTTTAGAGGTCGTGGGTTGAAGGTACTGCCGCCACCGGATCTAGATGATGGGGAGTCTTTGTGGATTTGCCCGGGAGCGGCGCAACCACGGCAGTGCGGTGGGGCAGGGAGCGGGGTTTTGGCCGGGGCCACGGACGGCGGAGACAGGTTGCTCTGCCATTGGTCGCTGGCTCTTCGGGGAAGATTCCGAACAGTGTCAGCCGGGAGGCACAAGATGGCCATCAAGCCATCCGGCGTAGATCAGATAGTACCAAAAATAAAATAAAATTGTGTGACCCAAATTTAGTCTTCAGTCAACAGACATGTGACCACTCTCGGACCTTACTGTTGATCTCTTAGTGTATTTCTTCAGATCAAAGAGACATGTCGTTCTTAACATTATGCGTTATCTGCATCTTCAGACACACCGTCTTCCGACTCACTGCAGCTGCTCCAACAAGGGAAGCATACACCAGAAGGGAGCTATAGTCCCCACTCAACAGTTCCCTACATTGAATGTGCGTGCCCGACATGGACAGCCGCAACAACTGCAGGGCCATCGACAAGTCAGCACATGATGCTCACTCCTATGGATGGCAGCCAGATAGGCTGTACCCTCATCTTACTTGTGTGCAACATTTATGGCTTTGTTATTCATTTAAGCATGGAAAATAGATCATCACATTTCACTGTATATTCATGCTGATCTCTTACGGGTCTTGTACAGGAGTTAACGCTGTTCCATAGTTCAGCTAAGATACTTGTTCTTTAGGTAACACTATTCCATAGTTACCATCCATCAGCCAATGTTATCCCACAGGCTGGTGATTATAGTATTATACCACTTCTAGTATTACCTATGTTGTTCTTTAATACTTTTGTGTGCCATCTAGTTAATCTCGAGTACAAACAATACATATTCTGTAGCTTTCATCTGTGTTCTCCCTCTAGTTTATGAGACATGTTGCTGCTAGTTAACCCCAGTCCTACTATTTATGTCATCTCCTACAGGCACTCATTACATAAATCTAACTACTAGTTGTCTTCCATGCATGTTAGATATAATTGCACACACTGATATATCCACAAGAACCTCACGGAGCAATGTAAAGGCCAACAAAGTTGATGTCAATGATACCCAATATGATGGAACATGTAAAGGCAGCTCTTCAGAAGACTTGTAGAAAGATGATGAATCCTCTTCACCCCACAAGGTCCTTGCTCTAACTTGGCCTGTGATATGGGTACAACATGCATATAATGTCTTGGAGTGTATCTACTCTGTTGCAATGCCATGTGCTTAGCATGCTGATCATGCATGTAAATATGTCACGCCCTCCTGTTTTTTAGTACCTATTCCATTCATGATAACATGTTTTCAAATTCAAGTACTGTCATTCTACTCTATCGCAATGCCATCTGTTTAATTTGGACATCATGCTTCTGAATATCTTATGCATTGTTATTCATCAGTATGTACTTCATCTATCTACCATACCATGTTTTTTACATTGAAGTGTTGTTCTAGTGCTCTGTTGCAATGCCATCTTAGTTTCCCAATCATTCACGTGTATGTTGCCTTAGTTATTTCTGTACATATTTCACTAGCATACAATTTTACATTCAACTAGTGTTTTTTTGCTGTGTTGTCCTGTCGTATCCCCAGCTCTTACACCATACTCCCTCCGTCCGAATTACATGTTGCCGAAATGGATAAAAAAGGATGTATCTAGAACTGAAATATGCCTAGACCCATCCATTTTTTCCGGATGGAGGCAATACATGTCAATATGTCATGCCTTTCTATTCTTCAGTACCTATTCCATCTCTCTGCTGTAACATGTTTTATAGTTAAAGCACCATTCTTCTATACAAAGCATGCAAGGGGAAGACAACTATGTTAGAATCTGAAGGGTTACAAACAAGGCCTTTGCAAAAGATCCAAATGCCAGGAGATAATAAACCAACCCCAGTTTTTATAGATACTGCTCCAACACAGAGAAACCCAACTCCTACTGATAATAAGCAGATTCTAGTGGCCAAAGAACTAGTCCGCTCCAGTCTAGCAAAAATATGTCAACTCCATTCTAAGAAGCGTGTGCGTATCCTTGCATCATGAAATTTTATAGCATGCTGATCATATTTTCTACATGTTTGTTACCCATCTCTCTTTTAGAAAATAAGCTTAACAGATAGAAGAATTTCTGCACTGGTATCATATGTGAGGAAAGATTCTTGTAGGAATTCTCTGTGCTCCAATGCAAATGTAAGTACCTGTTGTATATCACTATATTTTTACATCAGCATGTATTTTGTTAATTGGCATGAATCCAACGTTTATATGATCTAAATTTAGTTGTAGCAAAATGTATGATTCAAGGCCACAATGTTTATTTGTGTAAGGAAAACTGTCTGGTAGTTCTGCATCCTGAGTTGCATGAGTGTACTATCTCATATCAGTGGGTTTGAGTACTTTGGTTCTGAAGTGGGGTTTTAGTGTTTTTTTTTACTGTGTTGTCCTGTCGTATCCCTATCTCTTGCATCATACTCCCTCCATCCGGATTACATGTCGCAGAAATGGATAAAACTGGATGTATCTAGAACTCAAATACGCCTAGACCCATCCATTTATTTCCGGATGGAGGGAATACATGTCAATATGTCATGCCTTTCTATTCTTCAGTACCTATTCCATCTCTGTTGTAGCATGTTTTATAACTGAATCACCATTCTTCTATATAAGGCATGCAAGGGGAAGACGGCTATGTTAGAATCTGAAGGGTTGCAAACCAGGTCTTTGCAAAAGATCCAAACTCCAGGAGATAATAAACCAACTCCATTTTTCATAGATACTGCTCCATCATAGAGAAACCCAACTCCCACTGATTATAAGCAGATTCCAGTGGCCAATGAACTAGTCCGCTCCAGTCCAGCAAAAGAATGTCAACTCCATTCTAAGAAGCGTATGCGTATCCTTGCATCATGAAATTTTATAGCATTCTGATAATATTTTCTACATGTTTCTTACCCATCTCTCTTTTATAAAATAAGGTTAAACGATAGAAGACTTCCTCCATTGGGATCGTATTCGAGGAAAATATCTTGCATGAATTCTCTGTGCTCCAATGCTGATGTAAGTACTGGTTGTATATCACTATATTTTTACATCAGCATGTATTTTGTTAATCAGTGTGAATCTAACCTTTATCTGATCTAAAATTAGTTGTAGCAAAATGTTAAAGGCACCAATGTTGATTTTTGTAAGGAAAACTGCCTGGTAGTTTTGCATACTGAGCTGCATGAGTGTACTATCTCATATCACACACATTACTGAATTGTGGTGCTTCTCTGGTTGCCCATTCATTCATTGTGTCAATGTTGCTTTCGTATTACCTTACCTGGCTGATGATAGCTGTGCCATATTGTGTTAATTTGGTGTAGGCTAGTTGCCCAAATGTTCGTTGTGTCAATGTTGCTTTCCTATTATCTGACTTGGCCAATGATAGCAATGCTAGTGTGTTAATTTTGTGCAGGCTGCTGAAGATAAGAAGACAAGCTCTGAAAACAGCAAGGCAACCCCATTGTTTCTTTCCAATAAATCTAGGCCAGGTAATATGCCAATAACTCATGATTAATCTGTTTAGCTCCCGTCCTAATTTATGTTATGATGCAGTGGTCGAGACATTCTCCACTATCAATAATACAAGCCTGCCAAAATCGCCATTTGAATCTATTCAGTATTCTCTGTCTCGAATGCAATGGAATAAATGTATGTTTGTGAACCAATTAATGGCTGAAGCAATGATGGAAATGGTGGATGAATCAGAGGTGCAGAGTCGTGCGACACAACAACTGATCAATGTTTTCAGAGACACTGTAGCAAAGTAGCAAGAACTTGCCCACATGCTTTTGGGCGTCATCTATGCTGAGGTTGCAGATTGTGACGTTGTAGATGGTTAGGTTCTGCTCATTTATTTGCACTGGCAACAATCTTTGATTGACCAGTGGATGTAATTTCCTGTAATATATGCTGGATGTGCAACGTTATTCCCCGTATGTCGTTCCATTGCTTGATCGGTTTTGGTCCTGTGCATAATTGCTCATTGTAATGGGCTCAAATTATCTAATTTGGCCTAAAGACATGCACGAACTTTAGTGGGCCCATTAAGTTAATGGGCCGTTACTATGTCGAAAGTTAATAGTCGGCCCTCTTACCTCCTGGGTCGTTAACAGGCCGACATCGAAGAGGGCAACATGTGGGCCCAATTTATTTCACGGACCGTTAACAGGCCGTTACTAAGTTTGGGCTACATATGGCCCAACTATACTGTAGGCCTTTAGCAGGCCGAAAGGGACATCGGGCTTGTAGTGGACCATGAAGAGCATGGGCCACTAAGAGGCCGAAAGTTAGGTCGTATTGTAAATGGCCCAACTATGTTGTGGGCCTTTAGCAGGTCGAAAGAGAAACCGGGCTGGTATTGGACCATGAAGGGCATGGGTCGTTAAAAGACCAAAACTAAGGTCCGACTACAAATGGCCCAACTAATTTATGGTCCGTTAACAGGCTAGAAGGCACACAGGGCTGATAATTGGCCCAACACTTAAATGGGTCACTAAAAGGCCAAAACTCAGGTTCGACTACAAATGACCCAACTGATTTATGGGCCATCAACAGGCTGAAAGTGACACCGGGCCAGAAATTGGCCCAACACTTAAATGGGCCGCTAAAAGGCCGAAACTCAGGTCCGACTACAAACGGCCCAGCAGATATATGGGCCATCAACAGGCTGAAATACGCACCGGGCCGGAAATTAGCCCAACATTTAAATGGGTCACTAAAAGGCTGAAAGATGCACATCCTAAAAATTGGCCAATCCATTGAATGGGCCGTTAATAGGCCGAAATCTCATCGGGCCGATATTGAGCCCAAATATATAGCGGGCTGTTAACGGGCTCGAACTGACGATGGGCTGCAATGGTGTCAAATCTTTAACGGGCCGTTGACGGGCCGAATTGGCACATCTCGTATGGGCCATGGGCTTAAATGGACCTGACAAAAGTAGGCCTTATATGGGTCGGCCTACTATTTTTTACTGGGCCAGCCTTTTTCACCCGAATGGGCCAGTATTGGGCCGTGTCACGTGTCGACCTATCATAGGCGCCCCCTGTCCAATGAGTGGATGACATCTGTCCCAACAGTGAGGCAACACATGTTTCCTGCGGCCAATGATGATTTTACACGTGGAAAATCCCCATTGGTCCGAGTTGTTAACAGGTTATCGGTTCCAAAACCGGACCTGATAGCTTAACGGCGTTCCGTTACGGTGGATGCCACATGTCGGTCACCCTTGACGAAAGCACTTCTGTGACGCACAATTTATCGTTATGGAAGTGGACACTTCCGTGATGATAATTTTGGTAATGTCATGGAACACTTCTATGACAACACAGGTATGACTATATTGATTCTGTCATAAAATCGTCATGTATGTACATGCATGACAAAAAACACGACCTACTGTGACAAACACGTATCATCACGGAAGTGTATTTTTTTTAGTGGAGGCTGGGGCCTGGGAGCTGCCCAAGATGCAGGCGATGGCACGAGGCTCCTGGAATCCCCCAGCCCCCTCGTCTAGGTGGTGATCTTCATCCCTTCTTGGCGGTGGAGCCAGCGTAGGAAGACCAGCGTTGCCTTGAGGCTGATCCTTGCGAGGTTGGTCCCTCTAGGCACCCTCGCGAGGTTGGCCCTACTAATGGTGTTGAGGAACGCGGTAATTTCAAAAAAATTCCTACGATCACGCAAGATCTATCGAGGTGATGCATAGAAACAAGAGAGGAGAGTGTGTCCACGTACCCTCGTAGACCGAAAGCAGAAGCGTTTAGTAATGCGGTTGATGTAGTCGAACTTCTTCATGATCCAAGCGATCCGAGTACCGAACGTACAACACCTCCGCATTTAGCACACGTTCAGCTCAATGACGGCCCTCGTACTCTTGATTCAGTTGAGGCCGACGGAGAGTTCCGTCAGCACGACGGCGTGGCGATGGTGATTATGATGTTACCGGCACAGGGCTCGGTATGATCGAGATGTGTAACTGTGGAGGGGGCACCACACATGGCTAACAGAACAACTATTGTCTTTGGGGTGCCCCTGCCCCCGTATATAAAGGAGGGAGGGAGAGAGGCTGGCCCTCTAGTGTATGAAGCCCTACTAGGACTTCCAAGTCCTAGTAGGAATCCTTTCCGTTTTAGGAGTAGGAGAGAAGGAAGGAGAGAGGGATTAGGAAAGGGCAAGGGGGCGCCGCCCCTTGCCCTAGTCCAATTCAGACCCATGGGTGGGGGGGCGTGCCATCTCCCCTTGGCCTGCATCCTCTATTTCCCATATGGCCCAACAAGGCCAATTACTTCTCCTGGTGAATTCCCGTAACTCTCCAGTACTCCGAAAAATACCTGAATCACTCGGAACCTTTCCGATGTTCGAATATAGCCTTCCAATATACCGATCTTTACGTGTCGACAATTTCAAGACTCCTCGTCATGTCTGTGATCTCATACGGGACTCCGAACAAACTTTGGTCATCAAAACACATAACTCATAATACAAATCGTCATCGAATGTCATTCACTCATTGGACAGAAGGCGCCTATGATACGTCGGCACGTGGAACGACCCAAAAGAGGCCCATTCTTGTGAAAAGGCCGGACCGTTTGACTTGGTCAAAAGGTGGCGGGCCGGCCCATGGAAAGCCTGTTAACGGCATGTTCGCATATAGCCCGTTTACAGCCTGCTAACCCAAGGGCCGTTACGCCCTATCCGGATTAGGCCCAGTAGCTTCATCTGGGCCATCCAATATGATTCCAGCCCGTTTTCACTTATCTCCTATGTATGGCCCATGACGTCTTTTGGCCCATATGAGGATCTTTGTAACTCTTGGCCCATTAACGGCCCGCGGTGAAACTGGCCCATAATGAACAGTGTATCACTTTACACCCATTAACGGCCCGTGGTGAAACTGGCCCGTAATGAACAGTGTATCACTTTATACCCATTAACGGCCCGTTATTCCGTTGGGCCGTTTCCAGCCCATGTTATCTTTCGGCCTTCTAAGAGCCCATTTATTCTTGGGCTCATTTCCAGCATTCGTTTACTTACGGCCAGTTACTGTCATTTTCTGCTTGTGGGGCAAATTCAGCCCGTGGTTACAGTAGGCCCATTTTTGGTCCGTTAATACGTTGGGTTGTTTTCATAGCGTCATAAAATACAGCCTAATAACGATGGACCATTATGGTCGGCCCATGAACGGACAATTCCAACTCTAGCCCGTTTACGGCCATAATGCGGCCTGTTATTGGCCCATGTTTGGCCAATCGATCATAGGGCCCGTATAAGGCCCATAGATGATACGGCCTGTAGAAGGCCCATTGTTTCTATGGCCCGTAGAAGGACCATTGTTTCTACGGCCCGTAGAAGGCCCACTGTTTCTACGGCCCATAGAAAGCCCACTGTTTCTATGGCCCATAGGAGGCCTAGTGTCACTACAGTAAATATAAGCCCATGGTTATTGTGGCCTAGTTTAAAAAAATAGGTTATTGCAGCCACTAGCAAACCGCGCAAAAAGAACTGCAATGACTACAAGCAAAAAAATAAACAAGACAACAAGGAAATAAATAAGCAAGCAACTTACGCTAGGCTATCACGGCTATCACACATATTACATCCACTGGGCATCAAAGTTCGCCACCAGTAAAAATAAACGCGCCGACAAAAGAATATACAAAACTGAGAGCACTTCAGAAGGCACTAGGCCTGGCCAGGTCAGGCCCCCCAAACAGCCGAAGAAGCTAAGTAGACCTCAGTTGTGTCAACGATAGATGCATCCACACTAGATTTATGGCATGATGGTGCGCACGGCAGTCCTCTGACATCTTCATTGCATCTTTGACTTCAAGTCGGAGCTGAGCTGAAGCAAGCCTTTCCGCTTTAAGTTGAGACTGAAGAAGTCGAACTGATTGAGGCAGCGACTGCACAGAGGTTGTCTCACACCTGCTGGTGAGTAGCTTCAACTCACTGTCTTCATCAAGACAGGACCTTGGGGTCATCTCGCTGTCCTCAAGATGGTTTGGCTCACTATCTTCCCTAAAGTTTTGCCTGGCATAAGAAATACGACTCTGAAAGAGAAACAAGGAGACACGTAACAAGTTTCACAATTATATAAGTAAATAAATGGAT
>NW_025226477.1:5299-20289 GCF_018294505.1 Triticum aestivum | reverse complement strand
GAATTGCTCCTCACGCATCTGCCTCACCGTGTCCATATATTGGGCACGGGCCTCGCTGATGGTTATGGTGCAATGCACAGGCAAGGATGGCGCGGAGGAGGGGGTTGGCGCCGGATCATCGACTACCATGTTCTCCATTGGGACTTTGTCATCCTCCGGCTGCCTGCCGGCCAGCCGGTCGGCAGCAATGGCTGCCATCTCCTTGTGGTCCATCGTCCGCCCGTCCCGAAGAGCGCTGGAGCGCGAGGAAGCCATGGTGTGAAGTAGTGGTGTGGACAGGAGAAAGGGAAAGGATGCGGATGACTACGGCTATGACTGGCACAACAGTTTATATAGCAATGGTGGGTGGCGGAGGGACGGACGTGTGGCGCCGGAGTAGCCGCCTCGGCAACCATGTATATTAATGTGGGCGGCAGATGGACGGACGGACGGCACTTGTGTCATTTGAAGGCGGAGCAATCGCCTGCACCGGGAAGCGGGGCGGGCGGCGCTGACTGTTTCGGGCGGAAAGCGCGCGCGGGCGAGGAGATGACTTTACTTGGAGAGGATGACAATGGGGACCCACCAGGGCCATAGCCTCACGTACGCAAGTGCCTCCTTATTATATATATATATATAAAGTTTATTTTGCTTCCTCCTGGTTTCCTGACATCATGGTCCCACACCATTGTCAACCTATGTACTCCCTCCTTTACGGTTTATAGGGCTTATCTCAAAATTTTAGTTTTTCCATTTTATAAGGCTCAATTTGGTTGTTTTCCATCACATGTTCAGATTCCAAGGTACACTAAATCATTGCATGCAAGTATTAAGAGAAAAATTACCAATGCATGTACTTTATACATGCATGCATTGCAATTAATGCATTGATAAACATAATTTTTGAGGAAAACAAGAGCATTAATTAGGTGCTTTTGCAAAACTACAAAAAGTATTCCACCACTCGCCAACTACCTTGATTGGTGAGATTTTTGAATTGAGCACTATAAACCGAAAAGGAGGGAGTAGTCAATAAATGAGAGAATTGCACAAGAAGCGGCCGACAGCTGGGACCAAGCAGCTCGAGCAGTATTTGTGTTTTTGAGGTGTGAGCACTGCAGAGTTTTTCGATGTTTATCCCAGATATTAATTTTTCTCGTATGAACAACAACGAAAACATCGCTACAGGTATTAACTGGGCGGGCTGTGGCCCGTCTAGCCCAGGCCAGATAACCAGCCCAGATATTAATTTTTTCAAGCTGAAAATGGCTAGCCTAGCTATACTTTTTTTAGGAATACCCAGGCAAGGTCAAATTCTTATTCTTCGCCCCGCTGGGCTGCAAATCTTTCCTAGGTGGGATGCATTAGGCTTAACAAGAAAATGGGCTTTAAGAAATAATAAATGGGGATGTAATTATAAAAACTGGGCAGTAACTATAAAAAATGCACCAAACACGTAATTACTTTATTAAATATTATTTTTGGATATTGAAAATTTTAATTTCATTAATTGTTGCGAGTGCAATGTTTCGTTGGATTTTTACGTAATATAAATTTATATTGAAATTGTATTTAATCTAACTAGAAATTTCGGGATACAAATATTTCGGATCCCATCAAAATGTGGGAAATTTATTGAATTGTTTTTTGAACGGTTGGTTGAAATGGGTTGTACTTTTAACAAACTGTAAATGGGTTGTAGTAAATTCCATTATAATTCAAAAATGGGTTGCACATTCTTAGAAATCTCAAATGGGCTATAAGTTCTCTGCCACACACTTCTGGCCTTACTAAGTTGACGCGTCCCTTAAAAAAGAGAGTTGATGCGTATGCAAGGCTTTGTCAACTTATAGTCAACACACGGTTCTAGCAGCAGTGGCTGTTGGATGTCCAACGGATGCCGTCCTTCTTCTTCAATCTCAGATATTCTAGCTTCACCCGCCCAAAAAATGATTCCTCCCCCTGACATCTGGGGCGCACCGTTTCGGAAGCTGACTTGTGGGCCTACTAAGTTGACGTACCAAGGGCTTTGTCAACTTAATCAATATAAACGATTCTAGCTGCAGTGACCGTACGATGTCCATCCAACGGCCGTCGTGCTTCTTCAACCTCTGGTCTTCTTGCTCCAGACGCCCAAAGCAGCACCGGTCGTGCCGCCTGCTCCTGCCTCTCATGGTCGGTTGTGCTGCCGTGGAGGCCTCACCGCCCCCTACTACTTCCACCACTGGCCAGGCCATCTCTCCACTCACCCACACCCCCTGTTATTCTGCGGCGACGGCAGCCTAACACCGCAGCCAAACCAGTGAACCCTCGTACTCCTCTCCGCGTGTGCATCCACTGCTGCGTCTTCCCTGGCTTTGCGTCGTCCCCTTCCTAGACCCCGCCGTCGTCCGCCGCCGTGGTGCTCTCGGCGCGGCGTGGTCAACGTGGTCAAGGAACGACTTCCATTGGACGTGGACTGTACATGGAGAGGCTGACAGCTGGGTCCACAGCAACCGCAAGGAAGTGCCTCCTTATTACGCGCAAAATAATTATTCCTCCACCTGACAGCGGGGACCCACCAGACGGGCCACCGTATTTCGTGAAAAACTGATTCGCCCCTGACAGCTGGGACCCACCAGCTACATCTTCGCACGGAAGGAAGTGCATCTGGGAAAAAATGATTTGCCCCCCTGACTGCTGGGACCCACCAGCTACATCTTCGCACGCAAGGAAGTGCGTCCGGAGAAAAACGATTCCCCCCCTAACTGCTGGGACCCACCAGCTACACCTTCGCACGCAAGGAAGTGCGTCCGGGCAAAAAAAATGATTCTCCCCCTGACTGCTGGGACC
The DNA here is from genome assembly GCF_018294505.1 of Triticum aestivum. Lineage (NCBI taxonomy): Eukaryota > Viridiplantae > Streptophyta > Magnoliopsida > Poales > Poaceae > Triticum > Triticum aestivum. The sequence continues at coordinate 17,478 of NW_025226477.1, read as the reverse complement.
CACCAGCTACATCTTCACACGCAAGTAAGTGCCTGATAGTTGGGACCCACCTGGTCGAAGCGTGCGTAGCATTGTCATTCTGGTCGCAAATGTGTACGTACATATATACTAGTCGATGTAGAGGCGTGCACGTGTCGTAGTAGAGGCGCGCACGTGTCGTAGTAGAGGCGTGCACGTAGCATGTACACGTACGTATAGCGGCCAGTGTGCAAGAAAGAAAATACGGCCACGTATGTGTACATACGGGCGGGGTCTCGAACGCCTACTCGCGCATACGTACAGCCAGGGATCGTGTACATGGCTGGGTCGGAACGGAGAAACAGCGTCGTCGTCGTGTTCATGGGGGGGCAATGGAATGCGTCGTGTTCATGGGGAGGCAACGGAATGCGTCGTGTTCATAGGGAGGCAAGGGAACGCGTGGGAGCCAACTGGCTTGGACAGAACAGGTGATGGAAACGAGGCCTGGCGTACCACAGAACGGAGGAAACGGCCTTGTGTTCGACCAGCCATGTTCGAAACGGGATCCGGTTCATCGGGAGGTGTGTGGCGTACCGCAAAACAGAGGAAACAGACCTCCTACGGTCGAAACGAGGGTCGGCATACCGCAAAATGGATGAAACGGACTTGTGTTGGAGCGCTACGGTCAAAACGGGGGTCCTGTTCATCGGGAGGGGTGTGGCGTACCACAAAACGGGACTCCACGGGATATTGTTCATCTCCACCGTTGACCTCCTCCAGCCTCCACTGGCTACCGTCGACCTCCTCCAGCCTCCACGGGCTCATGTTCATCCAGCCTCCACCGCGCGTTACTGCACCGGCTACTGTTCAACCACCCCTGCATGGGCACCCCTCCATCGTCTACTATTCATCCAGCCCTCCACGGGGTCATCCTATTCATCCAGCCCTCCACGGGGTCCTATTCATGTAGCCCCAACTGGCTCCATCGAGGCAACGCCACGGGGTCCTGTTCATCCACCCCCACAACTCACTGTTCATCCAACCCCCCCCCTCTGCAACGCTCACTGTTCATCCCAGAGGCAGCATCGATCGGCTTCAGTTAGCAGCACTAGCGAAGGAATCGCTCGATCGGGTTCAGTTAACAGCCATTGATCGATCGCTCGGGTTCAGTAACGCGTAGAATGCAGTGCAATCACTCGGGTTCAGTTAGAGCCCAATGCCTCGCTCGGGTTCAGTTAGAGCCAATGCCTCGCACACACGCGCGTACGTGTATGAGAGAAACGTGCATCGCTCGGCCCCTGACCGCCCACCGTAACCGGGAACTCCCAGAAATTTTCCTCGCCCTCGCTTCTACCACGGTTTTTACCGTCATGGACGGTCCAAAGAATGTCATGCAGCTGCGTCTCCGGCCTACCCAGGACGAAAATCCCGTTTTCTGTCATGATTTTTTGTCATAGAAGTAGGAACCCACCACATCTATGTGATACCGGGTTTTGTCACAATTATCATCATAGAAGCGTCATAAGTATAACAGGAAAAAAATTTGTTCGGCCCAAAATGTCACGGATGTGTCTTTTTTTTTGTAGTGGGAGGTAGGAGAGAGGAGGAGGGGGAGCAGGCCGGTGGGATCGGAGGAGGGAGGAGGAGGGAGGGGGCGGCCTTAGGAGGACGAGGGAGGGGGCGGCCGGAGGAGGACGAGGAAGGGGCGGTGGGAGGAGAGCTGCCGGCAGAGGAGGGTGGATGGAGGAGGGGGTGGCCGGAGAAGGAGGGAGGAGGAGGAAGGGGAGGAGGGACGGAGGGAGTACCTCAATGGAGGAGTAGCACAGCGGCGGCAGCAGACGACGAGTTCGGCGCGGGCGAGAGTGAGTGAGAGGGAGAGTGAGTGAGAGGGTCGGGCGCGTGGTGAGGATAAGGTAAGGTAGTAGTAGTGCGGGTCCGCGGAAAGTGCTACTGCTACAGAACATAGTAGTAGCGCTGGGTTCAGATACACGCTACTACTAAGTGGGGCTAGCCATCTGCGCCCAGTACAAACATAGCAGTAGCGCTTTTGCCTAGCACGCGCTACTGCTAAAATAGTAGCCGTAGCGCACTATTTTGTCCAGCGCTACTACTAAGATGTTGTGTATAAGGTTTTCCCTAGTAGTGCACCATCTCTTCGCCGAACTAGTGCACCTATACAATTTACCATTAAATTGGGTGTGTTGGGGACACAAGAGAATCTTTGCTATTTGGTTGCAAGGTTGTTTGAGAGAGGCCATCTTCATCCTACGCCTCCCACAGATTGATAAACCTTAGGTCATCCACTTGAGGGAAATTTGCTACTGTCCTACAAAACTCTGCACTTCGAGGCCCAACAATGTCGAATAAAGTTGCGTAGTAGACATCAAGCTCTTTTCTGGCGATGTTGCTGGGGAGGTTAGTGCTTGAAGGTATATCTTTATATCTTGCAATCAAATCTTTTAGTTTCTTGTTTTATCACTAGTTTAGTCTATAAAGGAAAACTAAAAAATGGAATTGAGGTTGCCTCATATGCTTCATCTTTTTAATGTCTTTCATGAAAATAGTGGAAAGGAAAATTGTGCTCAAGTGCTAGAATAAGAAGTCAATAAAATGTTTGGCCCTAAATATTTGAATGATGAGCGTGATTGCAATGTTGCTAGTATGAATTATTTTAATATCCATAGTACTAATGACGATTGCGCTAGTCATGACAAAAGTGTTTCTTATAAGCATGTCAATTTTTGTGGAGTGCATAGAGTTTGCAGTTACATACCAAAAAGGGAAGATAGATTTTGCAAGTGGCATAAGTATTTAGGAACTAAATGGTTGCAAGAGAGGCTAGATGTTTGTGATGTAAAATTTATTTTTTCTCGCCATCCTTGTGAACTTTGCAATGAACGTGGTCATTTAAATCTCCAATGCAAATTGTTTCATGATCGAATCATGTCCAAAATTGTGATAACTTGATTTCCCTTGCGCATCATAATGAACTTAGTTTGCTTTTGGGATATGAAGAAATGAAACATATAACTAACGGTATTCCAGAATATAACCTTAAGAGAGTTCTTGATTTTGATCTAGAGGAAATTTATATGTATTGTGCGGTAAATTACATTGAAAAATCCTTATATTGCCAATTACTTAAAGATAAGAAAACAATTAGAAGAGGAAGAGAATACTAATGAAGGGAAGAGGTTTCCCAATATCCTCCTATTTTTTCTTGCGATGAATCAGGTAATGGGGAGGAGCTTTTTATTCAACCAATCTCATCAATAAGGAGCTCCCAAAAGTTGATTAAACCCACACATGACATGGAGAAGAAAAAGAAAAGACAGAGAAGCAAAGGTAAAAAGGTATCTCTCCCAAATGATGTTGCTCCTATTGTTGTTATGCCTCATGAGAGTGCATCAAAAATAAATGTGGATGATGATATACTTGATGATCATATTGATTCTTTGCCTTATGGTACTATGTCCGAACAAATTATTGAGGATGATTTCGTTATGCCTATTACTCATTGTGATGATTATGATTGGGAAAGTAATGATACTTGTTATAATCTTGAGAATCTTTTTGGCATCAACTTAGAAATTTGTGATGATAATAATTGATATACTACTGGTGCTATCCATACTATTAATGATGAGAGTGATTATGCTTATGATATGAAAAGCCACATGTTTCGGGATGATATGTTTGATGAGAATGATATGTTTGAGAATTTATTTGCTGCAATTAATGTTTGTCCCAAGCTTGGGGATGCTATGTTTAATGAAGATGTTGCTTTTAGTCCCCCAAGTTTTGACGTGCACATTTATTATGATAATAACATGCCTCCTATTTATGATGATAGCTCACCGACCCGCTTGTCCTCGACACTCTTGGACCCCTCTACGAGGACTATTACTTTCTCCCGGCCCACCGGTACCCATGGAGGCATGATACTTGCCTGGTATAGATCTGGTGTCTCCTTCTCTAACCCTCTCATTGGGGATCATCACATCACGGCCCTTGTCACCCTTGTGGCTGGAGATGGCCACTGGTGGCTGACCGCCGTGTATGGCCCGTAGGAGGATGCGACCAAGCTCGATTTCGTCAACGACATGCGTGACATGCGTGAATCCCGCATCGGTCTGTGGCTCCTTGGGGGCGGGGGGATTCAACATGATCGCCATGCCATATGAAAAAAAAACGTAATATCAATCACTATGGCGTGAGTAGATTTCGGTGGTTCATTGCCGACGAGGAACTGCGCGACCTCTACCTCCATGGGCATCGCTACACACGGTCTAGTGAGCAGGACACACCGACCCTCGTGCGCATTGATTGTGTGCTATGCACCTCTGGTTGGGAAATCGTGCACCCCAACTGCCGGCTTCAGTGCCTCTCCTCTGCGGTGTCCGATCACTACCCCTTCTTGTGGATTACGTCTCGTGCCCGCTCGGAGCTAGGCGTTTCCACTTTGAGCGCTTCTGGCCAAAGCTTGATGAGTTCCACCACGTGGTCTCCGAAGCGTGGAACTCCGTCCATCCGGACCCTGACCCCTACAGACGCATTGTGGCCCATCTCAAAATCACAGCTCGACGCCTCCAATCTTGGAGCGCATGTACCATCGGTAACATTTCTCTCCAGCTTAAAGTTGTGTGCGAGATCATCACCCGCCTAGACACCGCCCAAGACTCCCGGCCGCTCAACTACAGCAAGGCTTGGCTGAGATGCAAGCTGAAGAGCTCCTACCTCGGATTAGCCTCCCTGGAGCGATTCATTGCACGCCAACGGGTTCATCTCTCCTGGCTCCGCAGAGACGACATGGTTGTATCCTACCTCAGGATCCACGCCTCGCACAGGAGGAAGTGCAATATCATAACCTCCCTCTGGGTCAGCGATCAGACCATCACCGGGCATGATGCTACGGTGAGGCGGCCTTTCACCATTTCTTCTAGCGTATTGGGCTTTGCAACTGCGCTTGACTTCTCGATCGACCAATCCCTCCTACGCCAAGACTCCTTCCCCCTCGCCGACCTCGAGGAGCCCTTTACTGAGGATGAAATTTGGTGTGTCGTCAAGTGCTTACCCTCTGGCAAGGCGCCAGGACCAGACGGCTTCACATCTGAATTCCTTCGAGCTTGCTGGGACATCATCAAGCATGACATCTGCGATGCTTTCAACAAGTTCCATGCCGCCAATGGACGAGGCTTCCAGAAGCTTCATGAGGCTCTCCTCACTTTGCTCCCCAAGCGCGCGGACGCTGTAGCGATCTCCGACTATCGTCCCATTAGCCTCATTCACCTCATTGTGAAGCTCTTCGCTAAGATGCTTTCGCTTAGGCTTGCGCCCAAGCTTGGCGCCATGGTTTCGACTAACCAAAACGCGTTCATCGTCGGGTGATGCATCCACGACAATTTACTTCTCGTCCAGCAGACGGCACGCCTTCTTCATAACCTCAAGTCGCCGTGCATGCTGCTCAAACTTGACATCGCATGGGCCTTCGATAGTGTTTCTTGGTCATTCCTATTGGAGACGCTGCGGCACCTCGGCTTTGGGAGCCGCTGGAGGGACTAGATCTCGATCCTTTTGTCTACTACTTCCACTAGGGTCTTGATCAATGGGCAACCCCCCCCCCCATCGACCACACTTGTGGTCTGCAGCAAGGAGATCCAGTCTCACCAATGTTGTTCACCATCGTCATTGATGTTCTCAACTCAATACTCATCCGTGCGGTCGACCTTGGGCTACTCCAGCGACTCACCTCCATGCATGCCAGCTCGAGCATTTCACTCTACGTGGACGACGTCATCATGTTCTGCCACCCCGATCGCCATGACATTTCGGCTGTCCGGGAGATCCTCCGCATTTTTGGTATCGCATTTGGCCTGTAGACGAACTTTGCCAAATGCTCCGCCACGCCCATCCAGTGCACTGATGAGCACACAGCCCTCATCGCCGCTAAGATGCATTGCCCCATCACGCAGTTCCTCGTGCAATACCTTGGGCTACCACTCTCCATACGGAAACCGACCACGACAAGCTTGCTGCCTATCACGTAAAAGCTCGAGCGAAATCTATCTACATGGCGTGCCTCCATCCTCTCCCGTGGCGACCGGCTGGCGCTTGTCCACCACGTTCTCTATGCAATCCCAACTCACTTCCTCACGGCCATTGCCTTCAACCAGACCATCCTCAAGAAGGTTAATTGCATCATCCATGGATTTCTTTGGGTCGGATGCAAGCACGCCAAGGGTGGCCAATGTCTCGTCAATTGGCAGCAAGTTTGCCGCCCACTCTGTCCTGGCGGTCTGGGCATCTGCGATCTACAGTGCGCGGGCATTGCCCTCCGAACGCGATGGCTTTGGCTCCACATTACATACCCTTCACGTCCCTTGGGCCACCTGCACATCCCCCACGACACAAATGTTAGCGCCATCTTGCGCTCCTCCACCACCTGGGATGTGGGCAACGACAACAATTGCAAGTTCTAGACCGACCATTGGATTGACGGATGGTCAGTGGCCAAGATTGCTCCTCAACTATTTCAGATGATATTGAAGCGTCACCCGAAAATTTGCACGGTCCGAGACGGCCTGTCTCAGTGATCCTAGGTGTAGGACATCCACAGCGCTCTAGGCCCCGTCGCCATGGTGCAGTATGTTCAACTTTCACGGGCGGTGCGCCATATCCGACTATTTGACTCTCCGGACACCATCCGTTGGTGATAGACTACATCGGGCACCTACTCAACCAACTCATGCTACCAAGCTCTTGTTCTCGGTGCTTGTGAGGAACCTCATTGGAGGCTGACATGGAAATCATGGGCACCCCTTCGTGTCCAGTTCTTCATTTGGATCGCTCTACAAGACCGGTGCTGGATGGCGGAGCATCTTGCTAGACACGGTCTGGCCCACGAGCCCACTTGTGCCCTCTGTGATCAAGAAGATGAGACGATGCAACACCTCCTAGCTGGATGCTCCTTCTCTAGGCAGGCATGGCACGATATCCTTGCTTGGGTTAGATCCCCTACTGACCTGCCAACCGAGGACACCGACTTCCTTGCGTGGTGGGCATCATCTTGCGCCCTCGCGCCCGCCGCTGCACGTAAAGGAATGGCCTCTCTCATCATCTGCACCGCTTGGTGGATTTCGAAACACCGCAACGGATGCACCTTCGACGGCGACCACCCATCCTTATCTCACTTCTGCTCGACAATCAAAGATGAGGCGTGCCTGTGGGCTAGGGCCGGCGCCACCGCGATTAGTAACATCATTCTAGAGACTTAGTGTAGTATGTTGAGGGGATGAGCGACCCCATTGGTTTGCTCGGTGACCACTTCCATGCCTCCCCTGTGTACATAGCATAGTGCGTCATCCTAACCTCATGTTGTAATACTCTCCCTCTATCAAAGAAAAGATACGCATCTTTAGCGTATTCGCGAAAAAAATCATTATTTAATTGCGTTGTAATTTGGGTCATGCAAACTGGTACTTGTACCTTAGCGAAGGCGAAAACCCCACAATATGTGTCGACAAGTTAGTAGTCGTCATTGACGCCGCTGAGCTGAAGTCCTTCTTGTTTCACAATCTGGTACCCATGAATACAACTCTTAGTCTCGCCTCTTGTGAGGACGGGAAGGGGGATAAGCGGTGAAGGAGGTATGGGCTTTAGAGATTTGAGATTATTTAACCAAGCGCTTTTGGCGAAATAGGCTTGGCGTTTATTGGTGTTTTCGGACTCGCTTTGTGCAAAGGTTATGAAAGCGAAGTATTATCCTCATGGGCATTTTCTAGACTCTGTTTTCCCTCATGTGACGTCAACTACTTGGCAAGGTATTATGCATGGTCTTGAGCTACTGAAAAAGGGGGTCATCTGGAGAATTCGCGATGGTGCAAATATAAATATATGGAGAGACAATTGGCTTCCTAGAGATTCGGGTCTTCAAATTTCTGGAAAAAACAACAGAACCAGACTCAAATGGGTGTCTGAGTTATTCATCGGTGGCTCAAAAAGATGGGACGAGAATCTTATTAGGCATTTATTCTTTCCACAAGATGCTGAGGAAATTTTGAAGTTGCGTATTATGACTTTTGGTGAGGGAGATTTCATTGCTTGGCATTATGAGAAAAATGGCTGGTTCTCAGTTAAAAGTGCGTATAAGCTGGCGCTCAATCTTATGGACTCTACGAGTGAGGCAGGGAGTTCAAGTGCTGCTACTAATGGGGAAAGGAGACTTTGGAATATTATTTGGAAGGCTCAGGTCCCTCGGAAAATCAGAATTTTTGCATGGCGTGCCGCTACACACAGTTTGGCGGTTCAAGCCAACAGAGTTAAACACCACCAAACTACCATTGGGTGGTGCTCGATTTGTGGAGTAGAAGATGAATCTGTTTTTCATGCATTGGTTAGCTGTCCCAAGGCTCATGCGCTTCGTTTGGCGGTAAGGGAGGTTTGGAATTTACCAGAAGAAGTGGTGTTCAACTTTTCAGGGCCGGATTGGCTTCTTATCTTATTGGATCAAGTAAGGTCGCATGTGCGTGAGAAAATTATATTCATGTTTTGGAGGGCTTGACACCTGAGGAATGATTTGATCTTTGGCAAGGGAAAGGAAAAAATCTCCGACTCTGTGAGTTTCATTCAGAATTACTAGGCGTCTTTCTCGTCCTATCATCCCAATGCGAGGATGGAATTAGCATCAAAGGTAAAGAGAGGGTGGATGGCTTAAATTTTAATAATGATATGCAAAAGAATGTTGTGATTGGGTGTCACGCCCAATATGCGATACTATCCTAAAGAGACTCGAAGGTCCCACGAAGGATAGAACCGCATATTGACACGCTTTTGCAAGGTGGATATCATTACATCAACATTACATAATAGATGGGGATACATACAAAAGGCATACAATGCCACATGAATACAACATCATCTTACATAAGAGCACCATCCGACTACGGATGAAACACAAACAGAAACTCAAACGACATCCACCCTGCTAGCCCAGGCTGCCGACCTGGAGCCTATCCCCTGATCAAAGAAGAAGCAGAAGAAGAACTCCAAAATAAGCAAACATCGCTCTCGCGTCATGATCATCGCATAACCTACACCTGCAACTGTTGTTGTAGTAATCTGTGAGCCACGAGGACTCAGCGATCCCATTACCATGGGTATCAAGACTAGCAAAGCTTAATGGGAAAGGAGGGGTAAAGTGGTGAGATTGCAGCAGCGACTAAGCAAGTATGGTGGCTAACATACGCAAATGAGAGCGAGAAGAGAAGCAAACGGAATGGTCTTGAAGCTAGCAATGATCAAGAAGTGATCCTGAATCTACTTACGTTCAAACATAACCCAAAACCGTGCTCACTTCCCGGACTCCGCCGGAAAGATACCATCACGGCTATACACGCGGTTGATGCGTTTTAATTCGTATCTGGTGTCAAGTTATCTACAACCGGACATTAACAAATTCCCATCTGCCACATAATCACGGGCACGGCTCTCGAAAGTTTATACCCTGCAGGGGTGTCCCAACTTAGCCCATCACAAGATCTCACGGTCAATGAAGGATATTCCTTCTCCCAGGTACATAACACCGGTATGATGGAAACTAGGGCGGCAAGAGTGGAAAAAAATACCAGGCATAAGGCCGAGTCTTCCACCCTTTACCAAGTATATATATGCATTAATTAAATAAGAGATATTGTGATATCCGAACATAATCATGTCCATCATCGAGCAATCTTCAACTTCACCTGCAACTAACAATGCTATAAGAGGGGTTGAGCAAAGCGGCAACATAGCCAAGCAACGGTTTGCTAGGAAGGGTGAAAAAGGTTAGAGGCTGACATGGCAAATTGGGAGGCTTGAAGAACAAGTGATAGGAAGCGCAGCATAACGATAGAACAAAGCAACTAGCATAGCAATGATAGTAGTGAGATCCAAGGTGACGGTCATCTTGCCTGAAATCCCACAAGGAAGAAGAACGAGTCCATGAAGAAGATGAAGCCACGAAGACGAACCAAGCGTAGACGGACAAATCCTCACGATCGCAACGAAACAAGAACTAACGAGAAGAAGCACAGAACATGGTAAACACACCACACATATACATGACATGATGCACAACCAAGCATGATGCATGACAAGGCTATATGAAGCTACTCATGGCAAGAGATGATGCATACAAGAGCAACACATCAAAGCAAGTTTAAATGAGGCCGGAAACAACATATAACAAATCCGGTAAGTCCTCATATGCAAATTTCAAAATTGGTCCAAAACTTAATAAACCTTATGTTCAAGTTGTTAAACAGCAAGTTAAGATGCACCAAGATGATTTACACGATATTCTAGTCAAGTTACATATAAAGCTCATTAAATTCGGCGCTACGGCCTAAAAGATATGAGCAAAACAAGTTAAGCATGTCATTGGTGCAAAATGCATACAAACATCAAGCAAATACTCTCAAAACATGGATGCAACATGATAATATGAAACTTCATGCAAAATCAAGCAAGTTTCATATAGAGCACACTCAAAACGGAGCAACGGTGCAACACATACACTCCATACAAGTTTAAAGGACAAGCTGTCCAAAACAGCAACTAGGCATCTAGCAAGCATCAAAACAATATGCTACAGCATCTCAACATGAAAATAAAAGGAATGGGCATGAAGTACAGGTAAAGCATGACAAAACCTGAACACTGAGCTATCTCCATAAAGCAATATAACATGCTCAAAAAGGACATGGCAAGATTGCAAATAATAACAGTTTCAGACTTAGCAGAAATAACATCAGGTTGCAATGTTTAGAGCTATCAAACAACATGCTATAGGAACTTAAAATGGCAAACCAAGGCATGGCATACTAATACTAAAGACAAAGACCAAAACTCCCTTATTGAGCTAATTCCAAACATCAACAGAAAATATGGTAGGAGCCATGCAAACATGGCAAATGACATGACAGATTCAGACATGGCAGGAACAACAATAAGTACGCAGGTTGGTGAGCTTGTACCACTCACCACAGAGCAATACATGGCATGACAAGGTGACCAACAGTAAGAAGATACGTTTTAGAAGATAAGAATGGCAATATCAAGTTTATAGGGCGCATGGATCACTAGCAAAGCTCATGGCAAAACTGAACTTAATGTTAACAGGCTGACAGCAACATTATTTAGCAACTTGAGATCAAGATTACAACAAGCTATTGTAGGCTATAAATGCAACCAGGGAAATGGATGGATAAATCATGACATGTATAAAAAAACATCCTTAGTGAACATCTCTAGATTATTCATAAAATGACTTGTAGCAACAGGTTTACATAGCATCATGATATAGCAGATTCAGCCTAGCAAAACAGCAACAGCAAGTACCCTACTTCATGAGCTCGATGCACTCACTACAAGACTCACAAAAATACATGGATTGCACCAGTGTAAAGATTGCATGATGTAGCTCAGAACACATGTATACATCAAGCTCATAGGATGTATAGACAAAATGCAATGAAAAAGACAAGTCACCAAGTTCTGTTAACAGACAGCAGCAAACATCATATAGCACTCTTGCAACGATGATAAGGGCATCAAGATGAAGTCAAAAAAGCATGGCACAATGGAACGCAATGAAGAGCATCTCATGGTGAACATTTTGATGTATTATAGATGCAAACGAAGCAGCACACATGAAGTTATGGCATGTAAAACTTAGCACCAGAATGAAAAGTTACGGGGACTTGGACGAAAATTACCCTCCGAAAAGTCAACGCGGGACGGGACGGTGTGGGACAGAGGGATCCGGGGACGCGGGATGTCGTTTGGTTGGAGGGAGTGGCGGATCTCGTCCACCCTCTGGGAACTCGCCGGAATTTCGCCGGAGTTGAGCGTGGAGGTGGCCGGAGATGGCCGGACAGGGCGCGGGGAGGCCGAGGACGACGGATCCGGGGCGGCCCCAGCCGGACCTCGCCGGATCCGGGCCGGAGGGCACGGGGGGAGGTCGGCAGGCGGCGGCGGGATCCAGACCTCGGGGGCGGTCGGCGGCGGCATGGCGGGGAGCGGTCGGTGGCGGACTACGGCCGGCGGTGGGGTGAGGTGGTCGTCGGTGAGAGGCGCGGGGGCGCAGAGGCCGACTACGGGCGCCATGGCGGCGGCGTGCCGGTGCCGGAGGGTGGCAACCGGAGGATGGCGGCGCGCTCCGGTGGGGTCGAGGTGGCGGCGGA
>NW_025226477.1:0-5160 GCF_018294505.1 Triticum aestivum | reverse complement strand
GCGGGAGGCGTGCTGGCCAGCGACCGGCGGCGGACGGGCTTCGGGGGCTGGCCCCGGGCCTGGCGGGCCAGCGGTGCAGGGACGGCGGACGCGCCACGTGGCGGCTCCGGATTCACAGAGGGCGGCAGCGGGATTTCGTCCGGCGGGGGAGCGGACATGTTCGACGGCGGAGGGAGGAGTTGCTAGGGTTCCATCTGTGCGAGATCTCGGGGAGGGGCACATATTTATAGGTAGAGGGAGTTAGGATAGTCCAAATGGGGAGCGGTTTTCGCCCACATGATTATGATCGAACGGCCGAGAGTAGGGAGGGGGTTTGGATGGGTTATTGGGCCATTTTGGAGGGGTATTGGGCTGCACACAAAATAGGCCTTTACGGTTCCCTGGTTAACCGTTGGACGATCAAACGGACTCCAAATGGCACGAAATTTGATAGGCGGTCTACCGGTGGTGTACCTAGGCCGCTTGGCAAACCAAGGTCCATTCCAAGAATGTTTAACACCCGCTCACAACAAGAGACAAAAGGGGGACGCCGGAGGACATAGGAGAGCCGGATTGCAAAATGGATAACGGGGAAAATGCTCGGATGCATGAGACGAACATGTATGCAAAATGAGATGCACATGATGACATGGCAAAATGCAACACGCAAGCAAATGGCATGGCAACAACGACGAATAACTGGAAGACACCTGGCGCATCGAAACCGGGGCGTTACAACACTCCTCCACTAACAAGAGATCTCGTCGTGAGATCTTAGGACCGAGACGGAAGGGAAAAAGGATGAGGTGAAACAAGAGCTGAAGAGAGAAGAACAAAGTTAAGAGCACTGGGTAAAAAAAGGAACGACGAGTATGACGAGAATCAAAAGCTCAAAGAACACGATGGATTCTGAAACCATTCTGGTTAGAACAAAATAAGAATGGAATAAGAACGGAAGAATTAGGCAGCACTCCGGCTAAACATGGAAAGAGTTGGAACTGAGATTGACAAAAATGGGACGATAGTTGACGAGAGGAACAGCACAATGCCTCCGAAAGACTTGAAAGAGTGGAACAAAAAGAACGAGGAAGAAAATGGCAACTTCTACCACGAACGAAATAGAAAGCAACCTTAGAAGAAAGGATTGAACGGAGTTGTTGGAAATTCAACAACAAAAGAATAAGCTTGTTGTGGTCTTATAGGTAACATCTCAAGATCATAAGGTGATAACCGGCCACAAACGGAAATGATTGGATAGCTGAGAAGAATGAAGAAATGCAAAACTCCACTTCAAAAGAATACGGAGAATTAGTTACACTTTGAGACGCGAGAAGAAAGATACTTGAACTCCACCAACAAAGTCTTGATGAACTCTTGAAGAATGAATTAAATCATGAAGAACCACCATTAAAAAACTCCGGTGACAAAAGGATGATGAGATAGAATGAAGGATGAAAGAATAAGATTAAAGCTTGCGATGATTTAGATGGGGGTTCCGACAAAATGACCGAGGAAAATTTAAACTCCGGAAAAGAAAAGATGAAAACACTTGGAACTAGAATTTATTCCTCATGAACAAACTCTGAAGGAAGGGATTAATCACTTTGAGGAAATAAGAATAAGATTTATTGTATGCTTATCCTTCATCAAATTAAATTGATGACAAGCAATGAATTTTGCATACTACTTATTTTTCTTGAAAAGGATTAAGGGGGGGTATAGCACAAAACTTGAGGAAGTCTTCCTGAACCACCGATAGGATTCGGAAAGAACGAATGAATTAATATGATAATCAAAGAAAAAGAATCTTGAATGAACCACCGTGAGAATTCAAAAATGGCTGATGGAAGAGAATGAATCACCGGGAAGAATTAGAAGAACCAATATGCTTGAGGGGATTTAGATGCAAAATAACAAAGAGATCATGAGCTGATTAAAGAACACTTGAACGAAGCACCGGTATAATTGGATAACGGTAGATGAAATGTGAGGAAGAAGAATTCTTCTGGAACGATGGCCTCCGGTGAAAAGAAACAGAAATCAACTCCTGAAATACTCCAGATGGTTGAGAAAAAGGAATTTCCGACAAACGGAATAATTCGAGAGGATAACATGAAGTTAGAACCACGAATCTTTGAGAGAACGGGCAAAATTTAGAGGACAAACTCTTCTTCGGTCTTCAAATGACGAGACCGGCAACGAGAAACACCACCAAAATTATTGAGGTACTCTGGTAGAATGAAGGAGGAAAGGTCGAACCAAAGATGAAAAGAATTTGAAAGATCTTGAAGAAGGCATGTGACTGATGGAATCCATTCTTACGTCACACTTTGAAAAGAATTTGAAAATAAGTCCGGAATAATTAGAAGAGTCAGGTAAGATCCTGGGAAAAGACCTGTGGGTTAGGGCCCATTAAAAATAAAACACTGTTGGAAAGGATTGTTGAAGAGATAGATGTTGCACCGGAACAATAGAAATATTTGAATGAGGTGATAACCTCGAATAAATTCAAGCACAGACAAATCTCTTGAGATGTCTTGAGCACTCCGGAAGGACAAACTGGTGAGAGGCGAATGAGCGGGGAAAACACTTGATCCAATGAAAAAGAATATGATCAACCCGAAAAACTTGAATTGAATCCATCGGAAAGAAAAAGATGAAGAATGTCAACTGAGATGAGAATTCACCGGTTGAAATGATTGAGGGAGGACTGAAAAGGCTCCGCACGAATGAAATTGATGGTCGAAACAGACTCAGGCTCCGGGAAGAAGAGGGTGGGAGGGCGGGAAAACAAAGGCAACTTGGAAGGGGGAACCGACGAATATCTTGAAGAGAAAACACCAGTTGAAATCATTGAGGAAAGAAAGCAAAGACTTCGCACGAGTAGGATGGATACTCGATTACAGGCTCCAGCTCCAAGAAGAATAAGGGGTGGGCGGGTGGGAAAAAGAAAACAACTGAGGATTGAACTTGACAACGATGAAGAGGCTCGAGTCAACTTGACGAGAAATGCACCGAATAAAAGAGCTGAGAACCAACGACCGAAAAACTAACGGCTGATCCTAAAGAAAGTTTGTAAAGGGAAGAGGAGTAATTCAAAGCACCTACATCAAGATTCCTCACAAGAGCGACGCAGGGACTGAGGAGTAAAAAGAATTCCTACTCTCCAATATAACTAGACTCCAAAAACAGTTTTCTTCTAGACTCGACAACGGCCAAACAACACGATCAATCAAGGGCTTCTATGGTCGGTCGAGACTCTGATACCAACTTGTCACGCCCAATATGCGATACTATCCTAAAGAGACTCGAAGGTCCCACCAAGGATAGAACCGCATATTGACACGCTTTTGCAAGGTGGATATCATTACATCAACATTACATAATAGATGGGGATACATACAAAAGGCATACAATGCCACACGAATATAACATCATCTTACATAAGAGCACCATCCGACTACAGATGAAACACAAACAGAAACTCAAACGACATCCACCCTGCTAGCCCAGGCTGCCGACCTAGAGCCTATCCCTTGATCGAAGAAGAAGCAGAAGAAGAACTCCAAAACAAGCAAACATCGCTCTCACGTCATGATCATCGCATAACCTGCACCTACAACTGTTGTTGTAGTAATCTGTGAGCCACGAGGACTCAGCAATCCCATTACCATGGGTATCAAGACTAGCAAAGCTTAATGGGAAAGGAATGGTAAAGTGGTGAGGTTGCAGCAGCGACTAAGAAAGTATGGTGGCTAACATACGCAAATGAGAGCGAGAAGAGAAGCAAACGGAATGGTCGTGAAGCTAGCAATGATCAAGAAGTGATCCTGAATCTACTTACGTTCAAACATAACCCAAAACCGTGTTCACTTTCCGGACTCCGACGGAAAGAGACCATCACGGCTACACACGCGGTTGATGCGTTTTAATTCGTATCTTGTGTCAAGTTATCTACAACCGGACATTAACAAATTCCCATCTTCCACATAATCGCGGGCATGGCTCTTGAAAGTTTATACCCTGCAGGGGTGTCCCAACTTAGCCCATCACAAGCTCTCACGGTCAATGAAGGATATTCCTTCTCCCAGGAAGACACGATCAGCCTCGGAATCCCGGTTTACGAGACATTTCGACAATGGTAAAACAAAACCAGCAAAGCCGCCCGATGTGCCGACAATCCCGATAGGAGCTGCACATATCTCGTTCTCAGGGCAACACCGGATGAGACTAGCTACGAGTAAAACCAGCCCTCAAGTTTCCCCGAGGTGGCCCCGTAGGCAGCTCGGTTCGGACCAGCACTTTGAGAAGCACTGGCCCGGGGGGGATAAAATAAAGATGACCCTCGGGTTGGCCGATGTAACGCCCCGGATTCGATGCGCCAGGTGTCTGCCAGTTATTCGCCATAGTTGCCATGTCATTTGCTTGCATGTTGCATTTTATCATGTCATCATGTGCATTTCATTTTGCATACGTGTTCGTCTCATGCATCCGAGCATTTTCCCCGTTGTCCGTTTTGCAATCCGGCACTCCTATGCCCTCCGGCGTTCCCCTTTTGTCTCCTGTTGTGAGTGGGTGTTAAACTTTCTTGGAATGGCCTGAGGTTTGCCAAGCAGCTTGGTATAGCACCGGTAGACCGCCTGTCAAGTTCCGTGCCATTTGGAGGTCGTTTGGTACTCCAACGGTTAACCGGGTAACCGTAAAAGCCCTTTCGTCTTGCAGCCCAACACCCTTCCAAAGTGGCCCAAAACCCAGCAAACTCCCCTCCATGCTCTCGGTCGTTTGATCATGATCGTGTGGGCGAAAACCGCTCCTCATTTGGACTCTCCTAGCTCCCTATGCCTATATAAACGTCCTCCCCGTCCATTTTCGCGGATCAAACCCTAGCAAACTCCTCCCCGCGCCGCCGGACATGTCCATCCGCGCCGGACATGTCCGCCGGACACGTCGCCCGGCCCAATCAGGGCGTGCCACATCAGCCGCCGCCGCACCCCGCCCACTCAACCACCGCCACGTGTCTCCACCTCGCCTCCCACCGCGCCGGTCAACCGGGGCCCAGATCCGGCCCGTCCCGGGCCGAACCGGGCCGCGCCGGGCCCGTCCCTGCCGCCGGCCGCCCGCCGCCGCGCCCGCGAGCTCCCGCGCTCGCCGGCCGCCTCCCGCCCTTCGCCGGGCCTCGCG
>NW_025226476.1:0-9093 GCF_018294505.1 Triticum aestivum | reverse complement strand
GTGTATAAAACAGATTTAATGCTCGTAATGGAGACCACCTGGGTATTCGTTGTAGCCTTTCTTCTTCCCTGGCTGTTGCATCGTGAGTTCGGCAAGTCTGCTGCCGGACACGGCCTCAGACGAACGGAGTCCTGCGGGTAAAAATAAAAAGAGAGAAAAATAATAAAAAAAAGAACGACACACTTGAGAGCCCCTGGTGTGGTTGATCCGCATTCTGGGCCTATCGTGGTCGTGCCCCTCTCCCCATGCCCATGGTATCTTCAGAGCGTAATGGTGTACGCGAAGGACCTATCTTGATGTTTTGCAGGGGCTGGGGTTGGGGCCGCACTGCTACGCGTGCTCGGAACGTGCCAGGTGGTCTCGTTGTAGGTTACTCCGGGCGCGTTTAGCCGTGTCCGTCCGCTTAACGGCCGGACTCGAGAATTGCCTTAAGAGGCTGCATTGTACTTCTGCCGCGAGAGCCGCTGTATGTTCCTCCATTCGGAGAGAACGTTCAGTGTTTCTGTTGACCGTGATGACTCCTCGAGGGCCTGACATCTTGAGCTTGAGGTATTCATAGTGCGGCACCGCGTTGAACTTTGCAAACGCGGTACGTCCGAGCAGGGCATGATGGCCGCTGCGGAACGGAACTATGTCGAAGATTAACTCCTCGCTTCAGAAGTTATCCGGGGATCCGAAGACCACTTCCAGTGTAACTGAGCCTGTACAATTGGCTTCTACACCTGGTATGACGCCTTTAAAGGTCGTCTTGGTAGGTTTAATCCTTGAGGGGTCTATGCCCATTTTGCACACTGTATCCTGATAAAGCAGGTTCAGGCTGCTGCCGCCGTCCATCAGGACTCTGGTGAGGTGAAATCCATTGACGATTGGGTCTAAAACCAATGGGCGAATCCGCCGTGGCGGATGCTGGTGGGGTGGTCCCTTCGGTCAAAAGTGATCGGGCAGGAGGACCATGGATTGAACTTCGGGGAAACTGGCTCCATCGCATATACATCCCTGAGTGCACGCTTCCGCTCCCTTTTGGGTATGTGCGTTGCATATATCATGTTCATCGTCCGCACCTGTGGGGGGAAACCCTTCTGTCCTCTATTGTTCGGCGGTCGGGTCTCTTCCTCGTCATCGCTATGCAGCCCCTTGTCATTGTTTTCGGCAATTAACTTGCCCGCCTGCTTGAATACCCAACAGTCCCTATTGGTGTGGTTGGATGGTTTTTCAGGGGTGCCGTGTATCTGGCACGAGCGGTCGAGTATTCGGTTCAAATTGGACGGACCCGGAGTAGTTCTTTTGAATGGCTTTTTCCGCTGACCGGGTTTAGAGCCTCTGAATCCAGCATTGACTGCCGTATCTTCACTATTATCGCCGTTAATGCGGCGTTTATTTTTGTTCGACGCGACCTGCCATTACAGTCCTTGATATCCGGACTGCCAGAATTTTTGCTGAGGTTGTTGCTGCATTCTAGCCAGCTGTCCTCACCCGCGCAGAAGCGGGTCATGAGTGATGTGAGGGCTGCCATGGATTTCGGCTTCTCCTGTCCTAGGTGCCGGGCAAGCCACTCGTCGCGGATGTTATGTTTGAAGGCTGCGAGGGCCTCCGCATTCGGAAAGTGGACGATTTGGTTTTTCTTGGTTAAGAACTGTGTCCAGAATTGTCTGGCCGATTTGTCTGGCTGCTGAATTATATGGCTTAGGTCGTCAGCGTCTGGTGGTCGCACATACGTGCCTTGGAAGTTATCGAGGAATGCGGCTTCCAGGTCTTCCCAACTCCCGATTGACTCTGCTGGCTGGCTGTTAAGACAATGCCGGGCTGGTCCTTTAAGTTTGAGTGGGAGATATTTGATGGCGTGAAGATCGTCACCGCGGGCCATGTGGATGTGGAGGAGATAGTCTTTGATCCAAACCGCGGGGTCTGTTGTGCCATCGTAAGATTCAATATTCACGGGTTTAAACCCTTCGGGGATTTGATGATCCATTACTTCATATGTGGAGCATAGAGGGTGTGCGGCGCCTCTGTACTGGGCGATATCACGACGGAGCTCAAAAGAGCTTTGTCTATTTTGTTCGGCCCGACCGGACTTACTGTGTCCGGCGCGATGGTTGTCGTCGCGTATCATGGGGCGCCCACGCGATCCATAGATCGATCTTGATTGTCTTGCCTTATCCTCCAATATATCTCGCAAGTCCGGAGCGTTCCCCTATGGCCTTGTGCTTTTCGAGCGATGCCGGGGTACGGTTCTAGTGAAGGGCCTAGAGGCCTCTCTGTCGCGACCACGGGGTGGTCGGTCAGCCGTATTGTTTGCTGGTGATGCAGGTTCATACGCCTCCTCCTCTAATCGGGGGAGCAGCTTGCGTTTAGGGTAGATTTTGGAGGGGCGTTCGAGCTCATGCTCTTCGGCCGTGAGGACTTCGGTCCATCTGTCGGCTAGTAGATCTTGATCAGCTCTAAGCTGTTGCTGCTTTTTCTTGAGGCTGTTCGCCGTGCCCATAAGCCTGCGTTTAAAACGCTCCTGTTCGACGGGATCCTCAGGCACGACGAATTCGTCGTCGTCGAGGCTTGCCTCGTCTCCGGAGGGAGGCATATAATCCTCTACCTCTTCTTCTGCCGCTCTCTCACGAGGGCTGGCATCTCCGTCCTCCTGTGCTGAATCTTGCTGGAGTGGGTTGTCTTCGGCACTGTCTGGGGTGTTATTGTCTCCGGTGTCAGAATCTTCATTCTTGTTGTGGTGGGATTTAGAGCGGCGCCGCTGACGCCGGCGCTTGGGCTGTTTCTTGGAGGGGTCATCCTCCGCTGTTCCTTCGCCATTCCCATCCTTTGGGATATCCACCATGTATATGTCATATGATGAGGTGGCTTTCCAGTGCCCGGTAGGCGCTGGTTCTTGGTCGTCTCCGGCATCGTCGTCCATACCGTCGATGTCTTCGGAGTCGTAGTCTAGCATGTCGGTTAGATCATCGACAGTGGCCACTAAGTGGGTGGTGGGTGGGCTTTGAATTTCTTTGTCGTCCGCATCCCAACCATCCTGACCGCAGTCCGGCCAGGGCTCTCCTGATAGCGAGAGATACTTTAGCGAATTCAAGATGTCGCCGAAAGGTGAGTGTTGAAATATGTCCGCAGTGGTGAATTCCATGACCGGCGCCCAATTGGATTCGATTGGAGGGGGCGCGGGAGGTTCGGAGTCCGGCAAGGAGTCCGGCACCTTGGAGTCACGAGCTTTGTGAGGGACAAGGTCAGTGTTTGGCTCTATCGCCGTAGAGGTTGCATCCCCCGAGGCGGTGTCTAGCCATCCGTCCTCGATCTGCGCAGCCGGCTCCGAATTGAAGATCGGAGCGGGCTCGAGTGCGGCCTCCAGGGTACTGTCCGGCTGCAGAGCTAAATCATGCCTGTCGTGACAGTGCGGCGCGCTTGGCTGTGGCTCGAATCCATCGAAGATCAAGTCCCCGTGGATGTCAGCCGTGAAGTTCAAACTTCCAAATCTGACCTGACGGTCAGGGGCGTAGCTTTCGATCTGCTCCAGATGGCCAAGCGAGTTGGCCCGCAGTGCAAAGCCACCGAATACGAAGATCTGTCCGGGGAGGAAGGTCTCACCCTGGACTGCGTCATTGTAGATGATCGAAGAAGCCATCGAGCCTATCGGTGACGACACAGAGGAACTCTCAATGAAAGCACCCATGTCGGTGTCAAAACCGGTGGATCTCGGGTAGGGGGTCCCGAACTGTGCGTCTAGGCGGATGGTAACAGGAGACAAGGGACACGATGTTTTACCCAGGTTCGGGCCCTCTTGATGGAGGTAAAACCCTACTTCCTGCTTGATTAATATTGATGATGTGTGTTACAAGAGTAGATCTACCACGAGATCAAGGAGGCTAAACCCTAGAAGCTAGCCTATGGTATGATTGTTGTTCGTCCTAGAGACTAAAGCCATCCGGTTTATATAGACACCGGAGAGGGCTAGGGTTACACAGAGTCGGTTACAATGGTAGGAGATCTACACGTCCGTATCGCCAAGCTTGCCTTCCATGCCAAGGAAAGTCCCATCCGGACACGGGACGAAGTCTTCAATCTTGTATCTTCATAGTCTTGGAGTCCGGCCGATGATGATAGTTTGGCTATCCGGACACCCCCTAGTCTAGGACTCCCTCAGGTGTGTTGTGCTGGACACCATTATTGTGACTCAAATCTCTTTTTCCATGTTATAATGACATAAATACCGATGGACCAACATGCCAACTCTTTCTCTATCTCACTACAGTAAAATAAAGTGTGGGGCCTACTTGATCCCAACAACGTTCTTATTTTCCTGTAAAATTATTCGCTTGGTTACTCCTGACAAGCGGGGCCACACTTTTCATTATGAGAATCGGCTTATTTTTGTCATGTAACATGGTCAACAGGCTTGACGTGAAAATAACAATGTCTAATGGCATTTTTGAGCAAACATCTAACTTAACGATGGCATTTTTGAGATATCTAATTGCATTTTTGAGCAGGCATCTCACGGATCGATGGCATTTTTGAGTAGTTGTAACTTCTAATGGCAAAACTAGTGGCATAAAGAATAAGAACCCAAGAATTAAATAGGTATGCTAATTTCTTTATTTCATTAATAGTACTACATGCATAATTTGGCAACGAGCGCTCTCTATATGTACCACCTTTTTTCTTTAATTTCATCTTGTTAGTTTTGCTCCATGGCACAATCCATCGATACTACTACTGTACAAAAGTATACATGTTTTAAAAGGCTAGAGGGCGGGGCAGTCTAGCTTGGTCGGTTTCATGAGAGGCGAGGGCCTTTGTGATTTGACGGCTCATTACTGCTGGAAGGCAGGGCCTTGTGATTTGACTGCTCGTATAAATGTGCCGACGACCTGAGGAGGAGCAAAGAACCATGTGGTATACTCAAGTTTTCCACTGGAGTAGTACTACGATGGAGGAGCACGAAACACGACAGCCTAGTGCCATATGGCGATAAAAAATGATCTAATTTGCTAGTCATCTCATTGTTAGCATTGTTCTATTCATGCCTCATAGAGAACATGACATGTGCAGCAAAATACCCGAAGCAAAAGAAGAAACACAGGAGCAAAAGAAGAAGGAAGATTATCACCCCAAATGATCTAATTCGCCGCGGAGTCGTAACTGCTTCTTCATCACCTCCACGACCTCCATCTCCTTGCGCGTCTCCTCCGCCATCTTCTTCATTCTGTCCATGACGCGGGATTTCTCGATGCGAGCCTTCATCATCTGTTCCACGGCTGGATTACGTACCTTGACAGCAGCCGCGTACTCGATGCGAAGCTTCGCCAACTCCTCCTTCTATTCCATGACGAGGGCCTGCAGCATCTTCATCGAGGAACTACTATTCTCATGCAGCTTCTTCCAGCCGGCGTTCTTCTCCTTTAGCAGGTCAAGCTGATGGCATAGCTTCACCTCATCCTCCTGAAGTTGCAGGATTTCGCCGATCACCTTCTTCTCCGAGGCAATGCTCTTCTTCAGCAGCATCATCAAGCCGGCGGTCGACTCCCCCTGCTTATTGAGCTCAGCGGGCATGTCGTCGAGGCTCTGCTTCAGCAGCTCCACCAAGCCATGGATGAACTCCTTCTGCTTATTGAGGTGCTTATTGGGCTGATCGGGCATGCCGTCGAGGGATAACGACTCCAGCGCCGCTAGCTCGGCATGTTCGCCTCCGCGGCTAGGGCGCTCCTGGGAGCCATCACCTGCCCATGAGAGATCTTTCGAGGTCTCTGCATGGCGGAGAGCCCTGTCTTTTTTCTCCACAGCCTTGGTTGCCGCTCCCTTGTTACAAGTAGTTCTCGACCTAGAGCTTTGCACACCAGCCTTGGCAAGGACGGACGAAGAAGAAGGACTCATGAGGGGGAAAGGTAGAGTAATTTTCAGTTAGGTAGTTCCCCTTTTTATAACCTAAGTACTAGCACTAGTACTAATACCTGCATAGTGGGAACACGTTCGCGTTTGGTACGTACTAATAGGTGTGAGCAGGCTTGCACTTAATTGTAGCACTAGTACTTTCGAATGTGATGGGAACAAGGTAAAGATTAATTGATGGTTTTGGTTTCAAGGCCCGAAACGGCTCCCGACGAGATTAGTGGAACATAAATTTCAAGTAGACTACATTGCTCAAATGCGTAAATATTATGTTACTGTCAAAAATTGGCACAAAATACGAAGGAGACCAATAGAAGTACTACTAGCAATCCATGATTTAACTACTCGCATGCGCTCAGTGGAGTAGTAATGTCTTTCTTCCACCCTCACATCCACTCAATTTGCATGCGCTGTATTAATTGACCATCAATGAAGTGAAGAACTTTACATGCGTCAAATTATCACATGGGGTGGATCTTGGTACAAAATTGCGTCCGCTCGTGTACCGGCGTGCGCGTGCGAGGGAATGAGTGCATGCATGGCGTGCGTGCACATCTTCGCTTCGTGCATGTACCACCGGTGTTGCTCAGAGAGGACGAGGACATTCTTCTAGAACTAGCAGCACGTCACTGTGATCAATGCACACAAGGAGGTTGCGACAATGCCTCCACATGTGCCACGTGGCTTCATGAACTGTAAGAGAGACACTATGTAGCGTGCCATTGGAATTCTAATTTACGTGTTTCGCACATACTCGAAGTACTAGTAAGGTACACGTGCATTGCATGCATCAGATTTGGCAACCAAATTATGAATAAATACCAGACTATAGCATGTAAGCTTTGAGTCATATATGCCTGATGTAGACCTTCGTTTAACTCTTATAGTTCATCTCAGTCAAAATCAATTAGTATTTATAAAAAAGCTAGGGCCCCTTTGATTCCTAGGATTTCCAAAACGCGTGAATAGGAAAAACATGGGATTAGAGTGGAATGTCTTCTTGAATCCTACATGATTGTATGAGTGTTTGATTGTGCATAGAAAAAATGCAAAATTCTTTCAAAGAGGTTTGAGTGGATGGGATGTTTCCTATGAAATCTAGTGCAAATGAATCATATGGAAAAATTCCTATGGTTTACAATCCTATGAATCAAACAACCAATATAGGAAAAATCCCTAAGGATTAGAATCCTCCAAAATTCCTTTGAGAATCCTTTGAATCAAAGAAGCCCTTAATCTATTTTATGATTCATGGAATTGTGCGTTGTAAAGCATAAAGTAATATCAAATAATAGCAATTCAACTAGAAAAAAAGTTTGGGCAGTTATGATCCGGAAGATTCCAGAACAAAGGAGAACCACTGTTGTTTCGAGGTTTGTGCATTATGCTTAAGTTCAACCATGGATTCTGCTAGATTGTACATGTGGCAAAATCTAGTGGGGGGGGGGGCTAGAAGATGGTGCGAGGGGCCAAGTGGAGGGAGACTATGAAGGAGTGCACAAGTGAGATATCGATATTTGGAGAGAGGGGGAGAGAACGTGCATTGTTGCGCGCAGTGGTGGAGCCATGAAAAATAAATGAGCTAGGGGGCCAAGCATTGCTAATCCTTTATGAGGAGGGCCAATTCATCAACTTAAACCTTTTTTCCAGCAATTGTCTAATGATAACATTCATATTAGCCTCGATATAGAGTGATGTTAGGGGGGGGGGGCAGGGCCCTTGCTACCCCTGTCTTCGCCATTGTGCGCGCGTCTGAGAGATGAAGCGGAAGGCATGGACGATGAGAGGGGGACATTGGATATATAATTACTGTGGGAGTATTAGCTATATATGTAATCCTATATAGAGAGGTATAGATTGATCGATGTGGATGCGGGGAAGAGGGTGAGACCTCACTAGATATATAGATTGATCGGTTTGTGTGGAAAACTATGAAAGACCTAGCTATATACACACACACACATAGAGGAACATCGATCGGTGCTCATCCACGTGAGAGATAAAGAATGCTCGATATGATGGAGTGGGGGAGGTGTGTGTGTGCCTGCATGGGAGACCGACCTGAAGAAAACGATTGCATGTGTGCGATGGATAATGCCGACTGGTAGTGTGTGTGCATGCATGCACGAGAGAAAGTTAGTGGTACAATTATAATGAGAAGATGACTGTGTGGGTGTAAAAGACTAGCTGATGTCATAATCAATGTAAAGTTGATTTCAAATATTTGAATAAGAGATCATGATTTTTGAAACCCAGGCATGCATGAATATAATGGAGATCTACGCTGTGTGGTTTGGAAACGAGCATGTTGTAATGTATACACATTGAACAAGGTCAGACTGATTTTAATTTGAGATACCAATGGCAGACATTGTTTGGCCACATTGCATCCGTGCATGGACACACAATTCTAATTGGAGATGATGGGTGTCTTTCGCATCACATATCTATATCTATACCCCTATATATATTATATATTATATTTTTATATAGTGTGCGGATAACTTTAACTTTGAAAGATGGTCGTTGGATGAGGCCAATCCGATGGTGCAGAGATGGCAAATTTGAGCACTACTGGCCATTGGATATCATCTACATTCCACCAGATTTTGCCACATGTACAATCTAGAAAATCCATGGTTGAACTTAAGCATAATGCACAAACCTTGAAACACAAGAACTTCTTCTTTGTTCTAGAATCTTCCGTATCAGAATTCCCCAAATGTTTTTCTACATGATTTGCCATTATTTGTTTTTACTTTATGCCTTACAACGCACAATTCCATGAGTCTTAAAATAGATTAGCTTTCTTATAAAAACTAGATGATTTTGAATGAAATGAACTATAAGAATTAAAAGAACATCTACATCATGCATATATGACTCAAAGCTTACATGCTATAATGTGGTATTTATTCATAATTTGGTTGCCAAATCTCATGCGTGCAATGCACGTGTACCTTACTAGTCTAAATGGTGTTTGTGTGTGTGTGTGTGTGTTGTGCGTGTTAAACACATTGTACGTAGTATATCATACATGGTTTAAATTCCAAACATCTAGCTAGAGCATACATGCACTATGATTTGAATACAACACAAAATGGATACATATATTTGAATTTGAGATCGTATGTACATGTAGTTCGTATTTATATAGGAATTTACTTCTCCTATATTCATGTGATGTGTTGTGAAGATAATATTTATATT
>NW_025226475.1:20421-30701 GCF_018294505.1 Triticum aestivum | reverse complement strand
TAAATACATTTCTCTGAATTCATCATATAAATGAAATGATACTGCAGGCGGTGACTTCTTAGGATAATAATAAAAGTTTTGCACGAAAGTATTGGTGAGTAAGAGATACTGATCGATTCGGTCGTTCCTCAAACCGGTGAGGCCTGCAGTCTCGATCAAAGAATAAAAATCTTCATGAATTCCAGCTTCTTTAAAGAAATCCTCACATGGCCATTCACACGACCGTACTTCCGCTAAGCGAGGAAGATTATACTTGGCTTTTTAATTCTCTTTGGCTTGTTTTTCCTGGGAGCTTAGGCTAGAAGAGCCCCTCAAAAATTTCCTCAACATTTTCTTAAAATTTCTGAAATTTTAGTAACTTCAAAATAAAAGTGAATAAAACTAAACAAGATTGATAGCAACTACTCCTACAACTGCCTAGAGTCTATATCATGCATTGGAATTGCTTGGGACCTAAAAAATTTAACATGCAAGCTCAAGAACATGGTCACCTATGCAGCAAAAATTTGCAATGAATAAAGAACTAGAACAAAAACTAATTGGACCAACGAAGGAGTCACATACCAAGCAACAATCTCCCAAAGCAGTTTTGTGAATGGAGCTTTGAGCAAGGAGATCGAAAATCGCAGCAAAACGAGGGAGAACTCGTGCTTGAGCTGGATAGGGATTTTTTTGGGTAGAAGATGAAGTGTGTGGGTGCTGGCATAAGTGGAGGGGGCCACCAGGGGCCCATGAGACAGGGGGCGCGCCCTATAGGGGGGGGCGCCCTATAGGGGGGGGGCGCCCTCCACTCTCGTGGCCTGGTGCTTGCCCCTCCTACAATGATTTTATTGCCTAAAATCCTCAAATATTCCAGAAAAAAATCATACTAAATTTGCAGGGCATTTGGAGCACTTTTATTTTCGGGTTATTTTTTAATGCATGGATAATTCAGAAAACAGACGGATAATATTATTATTTTATTTATTTATTCTAAATAACAGAAAGTAAAAAGAGGGTACAGAAGGTTGTGCCTTTTAGTTTCATCCATCTCGTGATCATCAAAATGAATCCACTAACAAGTTTGATCTAGTCTTGTTAACAAACTCATTCCGAATAACATGGAACCCGAGAAATTTCGAATAACACTAATTTACCTCAGCGGGGATATGAAAATCCCCAACAATAAGAAAATCATACTTTTTCTTGACAGTAGGGAGAGGAAATTCAAAACCTCCAATAATAATAGTTGGAGCTTTTCCAATAAAATTGATGCTATGAACTTGAGATTGTTTCCTCGGAAAGTGTAACGTATCCTCATTACCATTAACATGAAAAGTGAGATTTCCTTTGTTGCAATCAATAACGGCCCCTGCAGTATTCAAAAAGGGTCTACCAAGGATAATCGACATACTATCGTCCTCGGGAATATCAAGAATAACAAAGTCCGTTAAGATTGTAACGTTTGCAACCACAATAGGCACATCCTCACAAATACCGACAGGTATAGTAGTTGATTTATCAGCCATTTGCAAAGATATTTCAGTAGGTGTCAACTTATTGAATTCAAGTCTACAATATAAAGAGAGAGGCATAACACTAACACCGGCTCCAAGATCACATAAAGCAGTTCGAACATAATTTCTTTTAATCGAGCATGGTATAGTTGGCACACCCGGATCTCCAAGTTTCTTTGGTATTCCACCCTTAAAAGTGTAATTATCAAGCATGGTGGAAATTTTAGCTTCCATATCTTTCTTTTATTTGTAATGATATCCTTCATATACTTAGCATAAGGATTTACTTTAAGCATATTAGTTAAGCGCATACGTAAGAAAATAGGTCTAATCATTTCAGCAAAGCGCTCAAAATCCTCACCATCCTTTGACTTGGATGGTTTAGGAGGAAAGGGCATGGGTTTCTAAACCCATGGTTCTCTTTCTTTACCGTGATTCCTAGCAACAAAATCTCTCTTAGCATAACGTTGATTCTTTGATTGTGGGTTATCAAGATCAACAACAGGTTCAATCTCTACATCATTGTTTTTGCTAGGTTGAGCATCAACATGAATATTATCATTAACATTATCACCAGGTTCATGTTCATCACCTGATTGTGTTTCAGCATCAGAAATAGAAATATCATTGGGATTCTCAGGTGCGTCTACAGTAGGTTCACTAGAAGCATGCAAAGTCCTATGGTCTTTCTTTTTCTTCTTTTTAGAAGAACTAGGTGCCTCTAAATTATTTCTCTGAGAATCTTGCTCGATTCTCTTAGGGTGGCCTTCAGGATACAAAGGTTCCTGAGTCATTCTACCAGTTCTAGTAGCCACTCTAACAGCAAAGTCATTTTTATTATTTAATTAATCAAGCAAATCATTTTGAGCTTTAAGTACTTGCTCAGCTTGAGTAGCAACCATTGAAGCATATTTGCTAACGAGATTGAGTTCATCTTTAACTCTAGCCAGATTATCGCTTACACGTCCTATCTCGAAAGCATTATTCTTTAACTCTCTACCAACATAAGCATTAAAACTTTCTTGTCTGGCCATAAAGTCATCAAATTCATCTAAGCAAGGGCTATGAAATTTAGTAGAGGGGATTTCAACTTTATCATATCTATAGAGAGAATTTACCTTTACTACCTGTGTCGGGTATCAAGACAATGTGGTTCTTCAACAGGTGGTAAACTAAGACCATGTATTTCTTCAATAGGTGGTAAATTCTTAACATCTTCAGCATTAATACCTTTTTGTTTCATTGATTTCTTTGCCTCTTGCATATCTTCAAGATTGAGAAATAAAACACCTCTCTTCTTCGGAGTGGGTTTAGGAATAGGCTCAGGAGTTGGCTATATTAGTTCAGGAATTGCTTCAGGAATTGGCTCAGGAAGAGTCCAATTATTTTCATTAGTCAACATATTATTCAATAGTATTTCAGCTTCGTTGACTGTTCTTTCCCTGAAAACACAACCAGCACAACTATCCAAGTAGTCCTTGGAAGCATCGGTTAGTCCATTATAAACGATATCAAGTATTTCATTTTTCTTAAGAGGATGATCAGGAAAAGCATTAAGTAACCGAAGAAGCCTCCCCCAAGCTTGTGGGAGACTCTCTTCTTTGATTTGCACAAAATTATAGATTTCCCGCAAGGCAGCTTGTTTCTTATGAGCAAGGAAATATTTAGAAGAGAAGTAATAAATCATATCCTGGGGACTATGCACACAACCAAGAGCAAGAGAATTATACCAAGTCTTAGCATCACCCTTTAATGAGAACGGAAATATCTTAAGGATATAAAAATAGCGAGACTTCTCATCATGAGTAAACAGGGTAGCTATATCATTCAACTTGGTAAGATGTGCCACAACAGTTTCAGATTCAAGCATAAAAAGGATCAGATTCAACTAAAGTAATAATTTCAGGATCGACAGAGAATTCATAATCCTTATCAGTAACACAGATAGGTGAAGTAGCAAAAGCAGGGTCGGGTTTCACTCTAACATTAAGAGACTGTTGCTTCCATTTAGCTAATAATTTCTTAAGATCATATCTATCATTGCAAGCAAAGATCTCCCTAGCAGCTTCTTTATTCATAACATAACCCTTAGGAACAACACGCAATACATAATCATTGGGAGAACCTTCGTCATCTCTATCATCTATAACAACATCTTCAATATTTTCATTCCCCCTAACTCTAGCAAGTTGTTCATCAAGAAATTCACCTAATGGCAAAGTAGTATCACGCATAGAAGTAGTTTCATCATGCATAGCAGAAGTGGCATCATCAATAACATGCGACATATCAGAATTCATAGCAGTAGTAGGTTTAGGTGTCGCAAGCCTACTAATAACGGAAGGAGAATCTAGTGCAGAGCTAGATGGCAGTTCCTTAGCTCCCCTAGTAGTTGAGGGCAAAATAGTAGTTCGGTCGTCTTTCAAGTTCTTCATAGTGATCAACAGATATAAATCCCAAGTGACTCGGAGAATAGAGCTATGCTCCCCGGCAACGGCGCCAGAAATTAGTCTTGATAACCCACAAGTGTTGGGGATCGCAACAACTTTCAAGGGTAAAGTATTCAACCCAAATTTATTGATTCAACACAAGGGGAGCCAAAGAATATTCTTGAGTATTAGCAGTTGAGTTGTCAATTCAACCACACCTGGATAACTTAGTATCTACAGCAAAGTATTTAGTAGCAAAACTGGTATGATAATAAAAGTAACGGTAGCAAAAGTAAAGATAATTGTTTTGGGGTTTTTCTAGTAGTTGTAACAGTAGAAACGGAAAAGTAAATAAGCGAAGAACAATATATGAAAAGCTCATAGGCAGTGGATCAGTGTTGGATAATTATGCCGGATGCGATTCCTCATGTAATAGCTATAACATAGAGTGATACAGAACTAGCTCCAGTTCATCAATGTAATGTAGGCATGTATTCCGTAAATAGTCATACGTGCTTATGGAAAAGAACTTGCATGGCATCTTTTGTCCTACACTCCCGTGGTAGTGGGGTCCTAGCAGAAACTAAGGGATATTAAGGCCTCCTTTTAATAGAGAACCGGAACAAAGCATTAGCACATAGTGAATACATGAACTCCTCAAACTACGGTCATCACCGAGAAGTATCCTGATTATTGTCACTTCGGGGTTGTCAGATCATAACACATAATAGGTGACTATAGACTTGCAAGATAGGATCAAGAACACACATATATTCATGAAAACATAATAGGTTCATATCTGAAATCATGGCACTCAGGCCCTAGTGACAAGCATTAAGCATAGCAAAGTCATAGCAACATCAATCTCAGAACATAGTGGATACTAGGGATCAAAACCTAACAAAACTAACTTGATTACATGGTAAATCTCATCCAACCCATCACCATCCAGCAAGCCTACGATGGAATTACTCACGCACGGCGGTGAGCATCATGAAATTGGTGATGGAGGATGGTTGATGATGACGATGGCGATGAATTCCCCTCTCTAGAGCCCCGAACGGACTCCAGATCAGCCCTCGCGAGAGACATTGGGGCTTGGCGGCGTCTCCGTGTCGTAAAACATGATGAAACTTTCTCTCTCATTTTTTTCTCCCCGAACATGAATATATGGAGTTGGAGTTGAGGTCGGTGGAGGTCCAGGGGGGCCACGAGATAGGAGGGTGCGCCCTACAGGGGGGGCGCCCCCTTGTCTCATGGACAGGCCCTAGGGCCCCTGGTGTATTTCTTTCGCCCAGAAATTCTTATTAATTCCAAAAAGTGCCTCCGTGGATTTTCAGGACATTCGGAGAACTTTTCTTTTCTACACATAAAACAACATCATGGCAGTTCTGCTGAAAACAGTGGCAGTCCGGGTTAGTTTCATTCAAATCATGCAAATTAGAGTCCAAAACAAGGGCATAAGTGTTTGGAAAAGTAGATACGTTTGAGACGTATCAATCTACCTCAAGATCCTAATGGCTAAACCCTAGCTATCTAGCCTATGATTATTCTAATAGCTTATATGGACTAAACCCTTCGATTTATATATACACCGGAGGGGCCTAGGGTTGTACGGAGTCGGTTTACAAGGGAAGGAAATAGTACATCGAGACACCAATCTTGTCGTCCAAACATATAGAAGTCCTACCCGGACACGGGGGATAGTCTTCTGCTTTATATTCACGGCCCATCAGTCCCGCCCGTATCGAATAGACCGGACACCCGAGGACCCCCTAATCCAAGACTCCCTCAGCCGGTGGCGCTCTTCAGCCGCTCTTGTCGTCATCTTTCTCGCCGGCGTCAACACCATGCATCACCATGAGCCATGGCTCCAAAGCTCATCCATTTTAGTCATTGGTCAAGAACAGTTGGATCCCATCTATTACACAAGCAGAGTAGTAGCTAGGGTGGTCAGCACAGCAAACATCCCCCATAGATATCTTTCGTTCGAAAACCAGGTTGGCACTATCCTTTAATTTTACCTCTAGTACATTTGCCTTTGTGCCTATGACATCCAGATCCCACTTGTCATCCTCTATGTCCACATACACCCCTTCATAACCACATTCATGCCACCTCAGCACCCCGGGCCCTCTCATCATTGACAGCAGCTGCCCCTGCCCGTGTCCCTTATAGTTTTCCTTTTGTTTTGCATATTTTTAGAAATGCCACAATTTTCTATTGTTAGTAACAAAATATGCATGCGTCCAAATTAAAGAAACTGTATATGTAGAGTGCTTAGAATTTTGTGTAGTTTCACAATATACAACTTTCATCCATGTTAAAAATGTTTAAATTGCTGCTTGCATTTAATTTTTGCATAAATGACATGCTAAAATGGTTTATTTCATAACTAATTAACTGTAGCTTCGAATTAAATAAATTTTATATGTAAATGGGGTGGAAAATGCATAGATTAACATGGTGAACTTTACTTTGTTGTTTAACAACTTTAAAATATGGTTTAGTGCAGGAGAGTACCAAATCCAAAGTATGCATATGGCGATTTTGCGGCATTGTTGTTTGTTGTTTCTGGCCTCATTTAAACTTGCCTAGCTAGATAGATTAATTATATTTCATCTCTTGCCATGTTAATCAACATGTAATATTGTTGGTAGCATAAACAAGAGTGAACTAAATATTTGAATTTGCCATGCCATGATTCATTAAACCAGACGTCCATCGTACTTGGTTGCGCATCTTACCATGTTTATGCTTGTTGGTTTACCATGTTGTTTGCTTCTTTCTGGTTGTGCTTCTTCTCGATAGTTTCGGTTACGTTGCGATGGTGAGGATTCGCTCAACTACTCCCATTGGTCTTCTTCATGGACTCGATCTTCTTCCGAGCGGGATTTCAGGCAAATTGAACATTACCCTGGAAACCACTACTATCTTTGCTTTGCTAGTTGTCTTGATGCTATCGCTATGTCGCGCTACCTACCACTTGTTTATAAAGCCTTCCAAATTGCCATGAAACAGCCTCTAACCTTTTCCACCATCACAACAAACCGTTGTTTGGCTATGTTACTGCTTTGCTCAGCCCCTTTCTTATAGCATTGCTAGTTGCAGGTGCAGTTGCAGGTTGTTCCATGTTGGGACATGGATATCACGGGATATCACAATATCTATTATTTAATTAAGGCATTTATATACTTTGTTTTGGGTTGAAGGCTCGACCTTTTTTGTGGTGTTTTGTTCCACTCATGCCGCCCTAGTTTTGGTAATGCTGGGGTTATGATCCTTGATTATTGTTCCTAACACACATAGGGGAATAGGACCCTCTTGACAGCTCGCTTTGAATAATCGCTTCCAGCAAGGCCCAACCTTTGTTTTAACATTTGCCAACATAAAAATATTGTACTTAATAATTAATTTGCATAGGGCGTCATGAACCCGAGGATTCTTTATTCCGCATAATACAGGGGGGGCCAATGCTAATGGTGTTGGTCAAAACTATAGCACCGTGCGGAGCCGCCCCTTGGCAACTTGGGTCTCTTTGTACCTGTACGCTTAGATTATCCGTCGTGGCCTAAATATGAGATACGCGTGGCTCCTATCAGGGTGTCAGCACGTCGGGTGTCTTGCTAGACTTGTGTTACTATTGTTGAAATGTTTTGTGCATCGAGATTCCAAGGATACTTCAGGCTGACTCAAGGTTGATCGGGTTTTCTTGAGGTTGAGATATTTCCACCGTAGTTGTATAGGCTTCTGACGGGCCAGGTTGGAACATCCCTATAGGGTTAAATCTTACGCGAAGCCGTGCCCGCGGTTATGTGGCAGATTGGAATTTATAATATTCGGTTGTAGAGAACTTGACACTAGATCCAAAATAAAATACACCAACCGCATGTGTAACCGTGACCGTCTCTTTTCGAGGGAGTTCGGGAACAGAACACGATGGGGTTATGTTTGATTCGTAAGTAGTTCTTGATCACTTTTTGATCATCATTAGTTTCAACCATTATGCGTAGTGACTCTTCTGCTTATTCTTGTACTCATAAGTTAGCCACCATACAATGCTTAGTGCTGCTGCTACCTCACCACTTATCCATTCCATACCCATTAAGTTTTGCTAGTCTTGATACCCATGGTAATGAGATTGTTGAGTGCTCGTGGCTCACAGATTACTACAACAACAGATGCAGGTACAGGTAATATGATGATATAATGTGGGAGCGATCCTTGCTTGTTTTGGAGTTCTTCTTCTTCCATCGAGGGATAGGTTCCTGGTCGGCAACCTGGGCTAGCAGGGTGGATGTTGTTCTTGATTTCCTTTTGTTTTCATCCATAGTCGGATGCCGCTCTTCTGTATGATGCTTGACGTATTCATGTGACATTGTATGCCTTTGTATGTATCCCAATTTGAGTTGTATATGGTATGATGTAATGATATCAACCTTGCAAGTGTCTTCAATATGCGCTTCTATCCTTGGCGGTACCTTTGAGTTACTATCAGATAGGATTGCATACTGGGTGTGATAAGTTGGTACCAGAGCCTCGACCGACCATAGGAGCCCCTTGATTGATCGTAGTTTGGCCGTTGTCGAGTCTAGAAAAAACTATTTTTGGAGTCTAGTTATATCGGAGAGTAGGAATTCTTTTTACTCATTATCCCCTTCGTCGCTCTGGTGAGGAATCATGACAAAGGTGTTCTGATTCTTCTACTCTTCCCATTCAAATTTCTTTAGGATCACGCAGGTGTTTTTGTTTGTTGTCCATCCTTTGTTCAACCGGTGAGATTCAATTCGAGTTATTCCATCCTCTTCGCCTTTTGCAAGATTGAATCCCAGACTTCAACAATGTTTGCTTCATCCATCCCAAGTGGTTTTCTTTTCGCCACTCGCCCTCCCTTTTTCTTCTAGGAGTCTGAAGTATCGAATCAAGTATCCTTTTGTTCATGTGTAGTCTCTTCATTCTTTCAACAATGTTTTGCTTCATTCCTTTCAGCAAAATGCATGAATAATTGAATAGTAGAGTTCCATTGGAAAATTCCCTATTGCTATGTTTTTTCGTTGAACCAAAATAGCCCTAATGGATCGACATGAATGTATAGTAATAAGTGCTGCAACAAGTGTACAACCTCTTTGTTGTAGCCGTGTAGACCATAGCATCATTGGGTTGGTCGCTGAAGTAGTTGAGGCAGAGGTGGCTGTCAGAGGTGTGGAGGAAGATCTGAGGAATCTATAGACAGCGTCCAGGGCACTGCTCTGTTGTGATGGATCGTTTTGTCGTTGGAGAAGTTCCGGTGAGCCATAAGACATCAAGGCTGAAGCAGCACAAGACAGACATCGTCAATCTCAAGTGGGATTCTCATAGCATCTCCAATAGATGATGTAAAATAGATGTAAAATTTACATCACCAAAAACCACTTGACTACAACAGATGAGGTAAAAACCGTTGACTCTGAACTTAACTGTCAAAACTGAAATTTACTGTGGAATCTGAATGTTACTATCAAAACTGAACGCAATGGTAGCACAGAGGCACTTGACATGTAGTTTAGGGAGGGCCTGCAGGTCATCTTCAACCTGCACCCCCCTGAGCCGCCAGCCACCACCGGCCTCGCCGCCGGCCCCAGCGCCGCCTCGCCGCCCCGAAACAACTCCCCACCGCCTCCCCGGCCAGCCCTCTAAGCCCCCCACCCCCACCCTGAACCCTAAGACAGATAATGCGGTACCTCTCTGGTGGGCCCCCGTCCCCACTGCGGGTGGTTCTTCCTTAACTCCGGTGAGCCCGCCAACCCCTAAAAATTGACTGACCCAAAAGTCAATTCAGTGGACTGAAGTCTAGCTAAATCGGAGCAAAGCAGCAACATGGGTGAGGGGAGAGCAGCAGAAGAAGCGCGAGCGAGCGAGCGAGAGATGGAGCAGCAGCAACTGGGCGAGCGAGCGATCGAGCGAGTGCCAGAGCAGCAGCAGCAGCACGAGCGAGCGAGCGAGAGACGGAGCAGCAGCAGCAGATCCGGCTGGTATGGACGCCGCCGCCGAAGGAGCCTCACACTGGGGGAGAGCCGCCATGGAGATGTTGCCCGTGGCGCCGGCTTCAAGGTAGCCGCTCCATGGGGGTGCATGATGGAGCACCATCGGCGCCGGGAGGTCGAGTTAAGGAGAAGCTGTGAGGGGATGAATGTAAAACCTCTTTGGTGGCGCCGAGTAGGCCTCGGCTTCGTCCGAGGAGTCGGTGAGGATGCTGCGGTTCCAGTGGAGCAGGTTAAGGCGGCGCTATGGGGATGGAGCAGCCGCGATAGACGAGGCGATCATTGGAGCAGCTCCTTGGAGGTGGAGCACGGCGCGGCTGAACCGGAGGGACGAC
>NW_025226475.1:19649-20333 GCF_018294505.1 Triticum aestivum | reverse complement strand
AGATGGATGACGGATACTCATCCGGGGAGTTGGACGAGGGACGTCGAGCTGTTGCGGTGGACGACGTAGTTGGGGAAGAGGCTCTAGCTGGGCAGCGGTGTGGTGGCGGACGAAGGAGGGTGGGGTTTCGCGGCTGGAGCGGAGAGGTTATGGTGGCCTGGGATTTCGAATGGCGAAAAGGGGGCGATGGAAGGGGGTGAACCATGACTTAGGGACGCGCTTGTCCAAAATGTAGGGTGTGTTACAAAAGTACCCCCCACCGATTTGAACTAGTGGCCCTTTTGGATCAGGGTTAGAAGGGGGATTTTGCGTGTCAGGATTTGGCAGCTGGAGGGAGTTTTCGCGCGTGTTGTAATTTCAGGATAGCAAGGCACGGGTTGCGAAGGCGCCAGTTTTGGGAGCACCATATCTGAATTTTCGGGATATAACAAGACGCTTGTTGAATTTAAGGGACAAGCCTAACATGTAGTAATATTGTACTTGTATGTACGAAATCAATTCGCACTTCCCTCAACCAAAAAAAAACGAAAAAATAAAACTATTCACACCACACAAAGAGAGAGTCTTGCCCCGTTTTACTATACAAATGCTATTCAAAGCTACTCCCTCCTTCCATCTATATTGGGCCTAATGCGTTTTTCGATGCTAACTTTGACCAAATACTAGAGCAATAATATATGACAT
>NW_025226475.1:17898-19639 GCF_018294505.1 Triticum aestivum | reverse complement strand
CAACTTACACAAAGCACACCGTTAAATTCGTCTGTGAAAGGTTCTTTCAATGATATAATTTTCACATTGTGCACGTCATGTACTATTAATCTTGTCAATAGTCAAAGGCGGTCTTAAAAAACTCATTACGCCTTATATAGATGGAAGGAGGGAGTATGAATCCATGTTATGTCCAATTAGATTTTTTTGCTTGCTGTATAATGCATGTAACCTACTCATACCAACATTTTAGTGCATTCCAAATGTCTATACTACCGCCGCAATTCGAACCAAATTTGAATTCGTTTCTCTATTTCAATAAGAATCTACAATCATGATTGTTGCCAACTTCAACCATCATTCGTGTATTACCTTAATAACACACCACATGATTACTATCGAGATAGATATGAACTATATGTACATGAACTCGAATTCTATTTTTTGAATACACTTGATGTTGATTCCAAATAATAGTACATTTGATGTACTAACTATATATTCATAATCTAAACCATGTTCCATATGTACACCGTGTTTATCACACAAAGTATAGTGCCCCGCCCCCTACATTATGAAAAGTATTTAGACCTGAGTTGCAAAAGCCACTCATTAGCCCAAATTATAATCAATGTTCTACATTATGATATCTTCTTCAAGTATCTGTATCCACTTTTTTATAATGAATCATGATCTTTGTTCGTCTTTTACACCTTCACGGTCCTCTTCTATTTGTAGCTAGCTAGTGCTAACTTTCTATCGTGCATGCACACGCCCGCCCCCCTCTCACCCACCCTTAGCGTCCCCTCCATCGCGCACGTTCATTATTTCTCTTTGGGTCGTCCACCCGTGGTGTGTGTAGGGCCCCGTATCCTTCTTTCCGGCACACACCGGTCGACACTGGCGAAGCTACGTGAGGGCCAAACCAGGCCATGGCCCGCCCAACTTTTCTAAAAAAAATAAATATTTGTAACTAGGCCCAAGCCACGCACTACAACCTAGGCCAGCTACAGGAGCCCAAGTGTAGCATAGGTTCAGTTTGGCCTGCCCAACATTCTTTGTGTAGCTCTGCCACTGTCGGTCGATATGCCTCTCTAGCCAAGTGTGCCTACAACAAACACATATATACTTCCCCTCTTCTTTTCTCACCGTCCATGCCCCCATAGGTCCAATACGGTTCCATGCAATTTCACACTCCCGCCCCTATTTTCATTGATCACATACTCGCACACTCCTCCGCCCCGACATGGTAGGCTTCTCTCACCACCTCCTAGCCACACCCCTCTCCCCCTGTATGTCTCTCCGAACCTTATTTACTTCTAACACATGCAGGCGTGTATATGAACTGATCTCCCTACATATAGCCAGGTCGACTATAATTAGTTTTCCCCAAGCACCAATACACTTACCTCGCTAGTTATGTCTCTCCCTTTCTTGGACACACAACGGTTGATCTTCCTGTGTAGTTACGTAAGCTTACCACAACCATATCTTCTCCCCTCATCATCCTTGCATACCTCCCGACCCGTCTCTCACATGCACGTGCATAGACAGACAGACATCCCCGCCCTCTCTTATTGATATTGCACTCATACCCTCCGTTTGTCTACCAGGTCGCTCCCACCATTTGTGAGACGCCACTCCACCACCAACCCTCTGACGCTCTACATTTGTCTTTCTCCCAACCTTACTCCTCTGCTACACATATCCATGGATGTCGATCAATATCCCTCAATACATAGCAAGGTCTCTCTCCTTCCCC
>NW_025226475.1:15224-17629 GCF_018294505.1 Triticum aestivum | reverse complement strand
CCCCCCC
This sequence comes from Triticum aestivum, assembly GCF_018294505.1. Lineage (NCBI taxonomy): Eukaryota > Viridiplantae > Streptophyta > Magnoliopsida > Poales > Poaceae > Triticum > Triticum aestivum. The sequence goes on along the minus strand of NW_025226475.1, from coordinate 17,622 downwards.
CCACACACACACCGATAGTCGAATGTTGTAGGTAGGTATCCATGCCATGGAGAAAAAATGCACCTCTGCCCTCTCAAATTCCAGTAGGCCAGCCGCCCTGTATCTTTGACGTGGGCAAGCACAAATTCGATGGCACTCTTTATCGATCGCGAAGCCACACACTTCATCCCTGTTTTCAATTCTATCGATATCTCACATCCATGACTCCGTTTCACACACATTGCATATGTTATGTTTTTCTGTTTGAGATATCAACACATTGCCTCTGTTTCGCACAAACCATCTCTCTCACACCCACCCACATACGTACCTGCACCTAAAGAAGAAGTGCACGCATGACACACGTACTCACGTCTCGTTCCCGGCCACACCCGCGCGGGTACACGGTGGAGTTCGTTTCTGTACGAAAAGGCAGCCCACGTGATAATTTGACGCATGTAGCGGTTTTTTACTCGAAGGAGGGTCGGGTACAATGCCTAGACGGATCAAAGTTCGACTTGACGCGTTAGTATTAAATAAAGTTATATATTCCTCAATGGCATGTATAGAATATAAAACGATTGTCGTGGGGAAAATGGAAAAATGGGTTTGTCTCTCGTCACACCATCTCACACAAGGCGGTTGTGGCCTCTCTCTCAGCGTTGGTCATTGATACGGCCGCATCCCATCCGCCAGCGGAAAGGCAGGATGTGCATCATCTCTCCGTTCGACGGCGTTGAGGCAGCACGTCCCGATCTGCGGTACCCGCCGTTCTCTTTGATCTGCGGTAGGGCCTTCGCCACTTGCTCGTTGCTGCAGTATGGGCAGATCCCGGCCACTGGTGCCCTCCTAGTAACATCCCGACGACCCTCAGTTACAGCTTCCTCCGGCCTTGCTCCACTGCCCATCTTCCCACGTTGCTGCATCTGGATCTTCTTTAGTTGTTTGCTTAAATCGTATCTCGACCAACGTACTTTCCATCTTGCAATCTCGTCCTCAAACCATTTTTGATAAACCACCATGTGCTATCTTTCCCTTATTACATGGAATATGCTTCTTTTTTGTCGGCGTATGTGTCTTCAACTCGTGTTATTGGGCAGTAGTTGTTTCCTTTCGACCTCCTTTTGCAAACAGGGCTATCCATTTTCACCTCGTTTCTATTGCGACCTTTTGGTGAACTGTACAAATCACTTTTTTCTTAAGAGTGTTTTGTGCAGTTCCGCCAATATGTAACATGGGCAACGTTTTTACATTTGTGTGGGACTGCAGAAAGGGAGATTGGTTTTGCTATCCTCCTCATCCAACTCCATGCCTAATCTTCCCCAACAAGAAGTTAGTCCTAAAGAGAGATCGTAGCGGTGATCAGCTTCTATTTATGTGTGTTATGTTTCATCATCTAGTTCCACTATTATTGTAATCACACTGACTGGATATATTTGCAAACAGGGATGGTCCGCTCGATTTTAGTGGAGCTACACAAAATGATCGGATTGTGGTGTCCTCCTACACCTCTTTTTTGGCTACAGAGCTGGGTGAAACTAGCTGCCAAGCAATGAACATTGTGCCAAGGAAATGGAGCCATGCCTACGAACAACATCGATCAATTTTATTTTTTTCTTTATTTGTACACCTTCTCACAACTTTGTCTTCAGTTGTGATGTGAATATTGGCGCCGATCTGCGAACCATTGAGATGCATTAGCCATGGTAGCCATGGTAGTTTCATTTGTATTTGATGAATGTTGTAACGAGATAATGTCGAGGCAAGACACATGAATCCTACGTTGAAACCTTTTTTTTCCTGCGGGAACCAAAGTTGAAACCTTCATAGCATCACAGTACAATTTCATTAAAATTATGCGTACATATAACCTCTTTGAGGGGCTCGTCCCGCCTTTCTCTAAATTCTTCTTTGCCATTCTTGACCACTACCAGATCCTTGCGCTTCATCTTCAACCCAACTCCGTCCTCCTCCTGTCGATCTTTGCTTTCTACTGCGAGGCCGTCGTGGGGGTGAAGCCCTCCGTCGTGGTATTCCACCATTTCTTCTCCCTCCGGACACATGGCTCAAGTGAGCGCTCCAGATGCTCTCCTTCATCGTGCTCCATGATAAAAATGTGCTCATGAAGGCCGGGAAGAAGGTGGAAGACTTCCGGCGTAGGTGGATCTACCTGGATGCCCGGAGCCATCATGCTCGGCTGGAGCTGCCGACTAGGTGGCCAGAGAAGCTGCATCAGTGGTCTCACGAGAAGCTCACCGATCCCCTGTCGGCGCCTATCTTGAAGAAGATGTAGGCAGACATGGGCTCCGTGGTGCTGACGGGGGCCATGATCATCCGCGAGTTCCTGATGCAATGACTAGACCCTCTCGAAGCTCACTCGCACGCCATGTGGGACCTCAAAGGCAAAGAAGATGACCTT
>NW_025226475.1:11045-12111 GCF_018294505.1 Triticum aestivum | reverse complement strand
AGATTTCATGGCCTCAAGCCATTTCCCGGAATCTGGGGTCATCATCGCTTCCTCATAGTTCATAGGTTCATCATGGTCTAGTAGCATGACTTCCAGGACAGGATTACCGTACCAATCTGGTGCGGTCTTACTCTGGAAGACCTACGAGGTTTGGTAGTAACTTGATCTGAAGTTTCATGATCATCATCATTAGCTTCCTCACTAATTGGTGTAGGAATCACTGGAACTGTTTTCTATGATGAACTACTTTCCAATAAGGGAGAAAGTATAGTTACCTCATCAAGTTCTACTTTCCTCCCACTCACTTCTTTTGAGAGAAACTCCTTCTCTAGAAGTATCCATTCTTAGCAACAAAGATTTTGCCTTCGGATCTGTGATAGAAGGTGTACCCAACAGTTTCCTTTGGGTATCCTATGAAGACGCACTTCTCCGATTTGGGTTCGAGCTTATCAGGTTGAAGCTTTTTCACATAAGCATCTCAGCCCCAAACTTTAAGAAACGACAACTTTGGTTTCTTGCCAAACCATAGTTCATAAGGCGTCGTCTCAATGGATTTTGATGGTGCCCTATTTAAAGTGAATGCAGCCGTTTCTAAAGCATAACCTCAAAACGATAGCGGTAAATTAGTAAGAGACATCATAGATCGCACCAAATCTAATAAAGAACGATTACGCCGTTCGGGCACACCATTTCGTTGTGGTGTTCCAGGTGGCGTTAATTGTGAAACTATCCCATGTTGTTTCAAATGAAGACCAAACTCGTAACTCAAATATTCTCCTCCACGATGAGATCGTAGAAACTTTATTTTCTTGTTACGATGATTTTCCACTTCACTCTGAAATTATTTGAACTTTTCAAATGTTTCAGACTTATGCTTCATTAAGTAGGTATAACCATATCTGCTCAAATCATCTGTGAAGGTAAGAAAATAACAATACCCGCCATGAGCATCAACACTCATGGGACCACATACATCGTTATGTATTATTTCCAATAAGTCACTAGCTTGTTACATTGTTCCGGAGAACAGAGTTTTAGTCATCTTGCCCATAAGGCACGGTTCACA
>NW_025226475.1:10222-10964 GCF_018294505.1 Triticum aestivum | reverse complement strand
GCACCAAGTGATTCATAATCAAGTGATTCCAAAAGTCCATCATTATGGAGTTTCTTCATGCGCTTTATACCGATATGACCCAAATGTCAGTGCCAAAAATAAGTTGCAATATCATTATTAAACTTCAATCTTTTGGCTTCAACACTATGAATATGTGTATCACTACTATCAAGATTAAAAAAAATAGACCACTCAGCAAGGGTGCATGACCATAAAAGATATTACTCATATAAATAGAACAACCATTATTCTTTGATTTAAATGAATAACATTCTCGCATCAATCAAGATCCAGATAGAATGTTCATGCTCAGTGCTGGAACCAAATAACAATTATTCAGGTCTAAAACTAATCCTGATGGTAGATCTAGAGGTAGCGTGCCGACCGCGATCACATCGACTTTGGAACCATTTCCCACGCGCATTGTCACCAAGTTCTTAGCCAATCTTCACTTAATCTGTAGCCCCTGTTTCGAGTTGCAAATATTAGCAACAAAACCAGTATCAAATACCCAGGCGCTACTTCGAGCATTAGTTAAGTACACACCAATAACATGTATATCAAATATACCTTTCACTTTGCCATCCTTCTTATCCGCCAAATACTTTGGGCAGTTCCGCTTCAAGTGACCAGTCCCTTTGCAATAGAAGCACTCAGTTTCAGGCTTAGGTCCAGACTTAGGTTTCTTCTCTTGAGCAGCAACCTTTTTGCCGTTCTTCTTGAAGTTCCCTTTCTTCCCTTT
>NW_025226475.1:0-10212 GCF_018294505.1 Triticum aestivum | reverse complement strand
CCTTTTTTCTTGAAACTGGTGGTCTTATTGACCATCAACACTTGATGCTCCTTTTTGACTTCTACCTCCGCGGCTTTTAGCATGGCGAAGAGCTCGGGAATAGTCTTGTTCATCCCTTGCATATTATAGTTCATCACAAAGCCTTTATAGCTTGGTGGCAGTGATTGAAAAACTCTGTCAATGACACAATCAACTGTAAGATCAACTCCCAGCTGAGTCAAGTGATTATGATACCCAGACATTTTGAGTATGTGTTCACTGACAGAACTATTCTCCTCCATTTTGCAGCTGTAGAACTTGTTGGAGACTTCATATCTCTCAACTCGGGCATTTTCTTGAAATATTAACTTCAACTCTTGGAACATCTCATATGCTCCATGACATTCAAAACATCGTTGAAGTCCCGATTCTAAGCCGTAAAGCATGGCACACTGAACTATCGAGTACTCATCAGCTTTTCTCTGCCAGACGTTCTTAACATCATCAGTAGCGTCTGGAGCAGGCCTGGCACCCAATGGTGCTTCCAGGACGTAATTCTTCTGTGCAGCAATGAGGATAATCCTCAAGTTATGGACCCAGTCCGTGTAGTTGCTGCCATCATCTTTCAACTTAGCTTTCTCTAGGAACGCATTAAAATTTAAAGTAACAGTAGCACGAGCCATTGATCTACAATAGACATGCAAAATACTATCAGGTACTAAGTTCATGATAAATTAAAGTTCAATTAATCATATTACTTAAGAACTCCCACTTACATAGACATCCCTCTAATCATCTAAGTGATCACATGATCCAAATCAACTAAACCATGTCCGATCATCACGTGAGATGGAGTAGTTTTCAATGGTGAACATCGCTATGTTGATCATATCTACTATATGATTCATGCTCGACCTTTCGGTCTCAGTGTTCCGAGGCCATATCTGCATATGCTAGGCTCGTCAAGTTTAACCCGAGTATTCTGCGTGTGCAAAACTGGCTTGCACCCGTTTTATGTGAACATAGAGCTTATCACACCTGATCATCACGTGGTGTCTCAGCACGACGAACTGTAGCAATGGTGCATACTCAGGGAGAACACTTGTACCTTGAAATTTAGTAAGGGATCATCTTATAATGCTACCATCGTCATCTTGGGCTCATGATCTCGATCACCGAAGCATCGTCATGATCTCCAACATCACCGGCGCGACACCTTGATCTCCATCATAGCATCGTTGTCGTCTCGACAACTATTGTTACTACGGCTATTGCTACCGCTTAGTGATAAAGTAAAAAATTACATGGCGATTGCATTGCATACAATAAAAATACAACCATATGGCTCCTGCCAGTTGCCGATAACTTTCTTACAAAACATGATCATCTCATACAACAAATTATATCACATCATGCTTGACCATATCACATCACAGCAAGCCCTGCAAAAACAAGTTAGACATCCTCTACTTTGTTGTTGCAAGTTTTATGTGGCTGCTACGGGCTTCTAGCAATAACTGTTCTTACGTACGCATCAAAACCACAACGATTTTTCGTCAAGTCTGATGTTTTAACCTTCAACAAGGACCGGGCGTAGCCACACTCAATTCAAGTAAAGTTGGAGAAACAGACACTCACCAACCACCTATGTGCAAAGCACGTTGGTAGAACTAGTCTCGCGTAAGCGTACGCGTAATGTCGGTCTGAGCCGCTTCATCCAACAATACCATCGAATCAAAGTATGACATGCTGGTAAGCAGTATGACTATTATCGCCCACAACTCTTTGTGTTCTACTCATGCATATAACATCTATGCATAGACTTGGCTCTGATACCACTGTTGGGGAACACGGTAATTTCCGGATGTGATCACGGACATGACGAGGAGTCTCGAAATGGTCAACACATAAAGATTGATATATTGGACATCTATATTCGGACACGGAAGTGTTCCAGGTGATTTCGGAGAAAACCGGAGTGCCGGTGGGGTTACCGGAACCCCCTGGGGAAGTATTGGGCCTTAGTGGGCCTTAGGGGAGAGAGAGGGCAGCGGCCCAGGAGGTGGCACACCCCCCCCCCCAAGGGGAGTCCGAATTGTACTAGGGGAGGGGGGCGCTGTCCCTCTTTCCTTCTCCCTCTCCCTCTCCTTCCTTTCCCCTTCCCCCCCCCCTAGTTGGACTAGGAAAGGAGGAGTCCTACTCCTACTAGGAGGAGGACTCCTCCCCTCCTTGACGCGCCAAAAGGGCCGGCTGGCCTCCCCCCTTGCTCCTTTATATACGGGGGCAGGGGAGCTGTAACATCCCAAAATTTTAAATTTTGGAATGCTATAAACAAATAGATAGTTTTGATTGATTGTTTGATTGATAGACTGAAAGTGAGTGAATTCGAAACTTTTTGAAAATTAAATGAGAGGGAATAGAAGGGCTTTCCCGAACTTTCATTTTCATTTTGATCTTCATGAATTCAAATTCTTTTCACCACAAAACCCTGGAGAGAAGATGACATGACTTCTTCCATTTATTTAAATGACAAGGGGTGTTGAAAATATTTGAATTTCATTTGGAAAATATTTCCAACCCAGGAACTTTATTCAACTCAATGATTTTCACGAGCGAAGATAAAATGACTTCTTCAAAACATATGAAATATGAGTTGGGAGTTTCAAAGAATTAAATTCAAAGTTCTTTTGAATTTATTTTCAATTTGGAGTTATTGAGTTTTATTCAAATTATTTTTCTCCAAAAATAAAATATATGGAAATAGGTAACATGATTCCCTACATCAGAAAATTGGAGAGAAATAAATTTGAATTAATTTTGGTATTTTTTTTAAAATGATTTTATCGGATTTTATTAGAACAGTAGCACTGTTTGAATTATTTGAATTTTTGTAGATTTTATTTAAAGCTATAATAATGTTCATGCTGTAGGAAATCTTTTTCTGAAAATTTTGATATATTATATGCCTATAGTATATTTTTATTTATTTTGGTTTACTTTATTTTCTGAAAATTTGTTTAAAAAAACTTCTTCCGCCGAACTGGGCCGGCCCAGCCGAAGCCCGGCCAAGGCCCAGCTCCGCGCCGCCTCGCCCGTCGTCCCCGACCGGGACTCCTCAAGGAGTCCGGCGCCGCCCCGCCACCTTCCTCAAGGGACCCATCTGTGAATATTTTATTTATAGATTAGTCCTTGTTCTTAAATCAATCACTACTTTTCACTCGATAGTCGGAATCCAACGAAACCAACGCCCACTTCTTCGTTATGATCCCCTCTATCCAGTAAAACAACTTAAACATGTTTTTGAAAGTTTAAAAATTTGAATTTCAAACAGTTTAGTATTTAAACTTCGTTTGATCATAACTTGAGTTTTATAACTCCGTTTGAGTTGATTCTTTTTGCAAATCGAAGCTCTTGAACTAAACTTTCTGATAAGGCCAAATACACATAGTTTTGGTACTATTAGAAATTGTTTTATGCTGCAAGAGTCATTTTCCTGGTTTTGATGTTTTCCGAATCGTACTCTTCGTTCTTTCCGATCTTTTGAGTGATTGCTTATGTGTGGTTACTATTGCTTGCTCACTATAGATTGACCGGAGTGTGACGAGTAGAACTATAAAGAGTTTTTAGTGTGAATCATCTTCATCAACATTGCAGGCAAGTTCACACTTTGATCATATCCCTTTTCATACCCAGTTTTTATGCATTAGTTTCAATCCTCAAACAATTGCATGATTAGAATCTAAATTATATTATGGGTTTTGGGAAGTAGTTGAGGTAGTACCTATTACCTGTTTTATTTTCAAACCCCTGGGAGTTACTTCTACGTTTGCTTATTATGCCATGCTATGCTAGTAGACGTGGATTGGGTGAGTGTATCCATGACAGATGTGAGATTGTTGATTAATGGTTATTTAAGGTGGCAACTTAAACACACATCTGGGTGGATTGAGGCACCTGGTTTCCATCAGGACTTGCATGTATTTCTTCGGATCGCCACCCAGGCTCAACGGGATCATGAGATTATTCAAACTAGAAACTTCCGTGTGCAGCCACATGCTATTATGGGCTCTAGCATAGTTGACTAAGTCGTGCGAACTCTTACAGGGTAGACTAGCAGATGTAGGGGATGTAGGTTGGTATGGTCTACCCTTTACGTAAGGTGCGAGCTCTTCTGAAAGACTATGTCTCGGTCATCCGTTTCTCAAACACCATGTAGTGCGAGAAACCAAACGGAGGCGATCGAGTCATGTGGGGAAAAGTGCGCAAACCTCTGCAGAGTGTACAAACTAATCATGGTTAGTCGTGTCCCCGGTTATGGACATCTTGAGTATCTAGTACTTGGATATCATATGAATCTCATCATTGTTACTTCTAATTAATATTGTTGGGATATTAATGAGTACTTTTAATTCGGATTGAGAATGCTGTCAACCATTCTCAATGTTTAACAACCACCATGATAGTTAAATGAATTTATTCCTTTGCAGTAGGGAAAAATTGGCTTTACGCAAAACTGTAACCATAGAGCTTTTCCACCAGCCAAATATGCATGTAGTGATAGCCTTTATTCATCATTGCTCTATGGTGTGAATTTGCCAGTACATTCAATGTACTGACCCTTTGTGGCTGCAACGTCTCATGTTGCAGGATCTTACGACGAGTAAGTGATACGTTAGGGTTACGATTCCTATACTCAACTCTGCCGCTGGTGTTGATGGGAATCCACAACCTTGTTACTTCCGCTATTTTTGGATTGAGGTAATAGTATTTACGTTATTTTATACATGTGATTTACCTCTGTTATAAATCCTCGAGTACTGTGTGTGTCAGCATACCGATCCAGGGATGACACTTAAGCACAGAGACTTGACCCATTCGGGCCGGGTCGCTACAAGATGGTATCAGAGCACATGTTCACTGTAGGACATGACCCTAGAAACTGGCAATCCCATAGGAAAGATTTTTCTCTACAACTTTCTTTTCAAAAGAATCTTTTACCTCTCTTCTCTTCTGAGCTTATTCAAAGATTCCCTTTTAGTGAGACCATACCCCTTTCCCCTTTTGACCACTCAAAGATTCGACTGATGAGACCACTCCAAGAAGTACAAGATATCGTACAACTAAGACCATTCGGAATGAAGAGGATTTTACCATACATTATGATAATGGAAACTACGACAGATGAAGACTCCGAAGAGTAGGAGAATTTGAAGGCTCTGAAGAATTCCCAGATTTTTATGACCTAGGAAGGCTACCCTTATGGAACTTGGCAGACTATGGAAGCTGTCAATACCCGAGATCAAGGTGTATCAAAGAAAGACCGGAACATGGAGCATTAGAACGCAAAGTTTTGGGTCATCGTGCGGAGTTAAGCATGCATATGCATGGAAGGATTGGATGGTAGAAAGCTGATGGAGCACCCATCAGCAAAGGATGCAGTTTTAACCTTAGCTGGTGTATCACCAGGATCTAGAGTATTACATCAAGGATTTTAAGATGGACTTTAGAAATTCATATTTGACAAGGAGGCAATTCGTGAAGAACTCAGGAACCAAAAGTTGAAGTAGCCAAGCTAGAGGAGCCAAACCTTGAGACATCAAAGATTCGTTAGGAACTGAAGGACACTAGGACCATGGATCATGTCAAGGATGTTGCAACCGGAAGTTTGGAATGTAGCTCCAGAAATATTAAAGGACGTCACAAGAGACTTCTCGTCAATAGAGATGATCTGGCGAAAGAACTTGAGGAGGACAAGCACGATCAGATGAAGCCACCGGAGACATGACCAAGACTTGAAGAGTTTGATGACGTTGACATCTATAGACCATTAGAAGACCCAACCCCTATTAGATACTTACGTTAGATGCGACGATTGTGAGCTGTCATTTGTTTGTTCTTTTTCCGATGGCCACAATAAAATCTGCCTTTTCAAAACTTTTGTTTGTATTGTGTGCATCCCTCTCTATCTCTCTTATCCCACCCCAAACCAATGGACCCAATAGAGGATGAATGGAGATGAGTTTATATTTTCGGGACCAATGACTCAATTGGAGACGAGCCGATGGATTCAGAACATGGATGATCAAATGGAGAATAACCCTATAGCTGGAAAGGATATGACCCAGCATGCTCTATAGTGCTTTGGAAAGAGGTGCTGCTACTTGGTGGAGGATGTACCAAAACATCAATGGATGGCAAGGAGTAATCACTTGGAAGGAATTTAAGTTGACTTTGCTAAAGTCTTAGTTTGTGTCCCAGAAATTGAGTCTTATGGAAATGGTATGAAGAAACTTTGTGCATGCAGGCTTTGTGGAGAAATAGGACACCACCATAAATAAAACAAAGACGAATACCCTCATAAGCAGGGGATTACCAAAGGAGTTAGCGAGGATCTCAGGGAACTTCGGTTGGAGATTGTTCCCGAAGGTTTTGTTGCAGCAATGGAAGTTCAGTCTACATTGTTGGGAAAGATCCGTGAAGCTCAAAAGGACGACAAAGAGATTGCTGAGTTAAAAGAAAGGATGAGCAAAGGAAAGGCCAAAGGTTTTCATAAGGATGAGCACGACACCTTATGGTTCGAGGACCGTGTATATGTTCCCAATAATGCAAAGGTCAGGAAGTAAATACTTCAGGAGGCTCACGACTCACCATACTCGATTCGCCCTGGAAACACCAAGATGTGTTTGGATTTGAAGGAGTGTTTCTGGTGGACTGGTATGAAGAAGGATATTATGGAGTATGTAGGCGTAGGTGATGTATGCCAGAGAGAGTAAAAGCAGAGCATCAGAAGCCAGCAGGATTACTACAGCCTATGCCGATCCCCGAATGGAAGTGGGATAAGCTTGGCATGGATTTCATTACCGGATTTCCCAGAACCCGATGGGGATATGATTCTATCTGGGTAGTAGTTGATTCGCTTGACCAAAGTGGCTCACTTTATCCCAGTGAAAACCACATATACAAGTGCGAAGTTAGCCAAGATATATATGACCAGGATCGTATGTCTGCATGGAGTTCCGAGGACCATCGTATCAGATAGAGGAACACAGTTTACCTCAAAGTTTTGGAATCAGCTGCACCACACTTTAGGTACTAGGCTAGAGTTCAGTACAGCCTTTCATCCGCAGACAGATGGATAGATCGAGAGAGTCAATAAGATTCTGGAGGACTTTTTGAGAGCATGCGGTAAATTATGGATCTAGTAGGGATGATAACCTACCTTACGTGGAGTTCTCATACAACAACAGTTACCAAGCCAGTTTGAAGATGGCCCTTTTTAAGCTTTGTATGGGAGAAGGAGCCAGACACCGTTGATGTGGGATGAAGTTGGAGACCATCAGTTGTTTGGACCAAATGTGATCAAGGATTCAGAAGAGAATGTTAAGTTGATTCAAGATAGACTGAAGGTAGCTCAGTCCAGGCAGAAGAGTTATGCGGACTCAAAAACGCAAGGAGGTAGTCTATGAAATTGGAGACAGAGCATGTCTTCATGTGTCCCCTCTGCGAGGAGTTAAATGATTTGGAGTTACGGGAAAGTTAGCCCTGAGATTTGTTGGACCATACCTAGTTTTGGAGCATATGGGAGAAGTGGCCAACAAGTTGGAGTCACCCGAAGGACTGTCAGAAGTTCATGATGTGTTTAACGTTTCCCAGTTGAAAAAGTGCCATGCAGAGATGGCCTATATTCCCCTGTAAGGACGCTTGACCCTGGAAAGGATAATGATGTTCCACGAAGTGGAGTACGGACTTCATAAGTATAAGTTTTTATCTCGGTATGTGGGATATCCCACGAGGATGAAGAGATGAATTACTATTGGATATAAAGGAGGTATGATGTTGGAAATATGGATCAATGGAAATTCCATGATGAGTCTAAGTAATCATGTCCTAGTTTGCTGCCAATAGAAGGAAGGAAGACAGTACAGTTGGATGGATTTAAAGAATACTAGGAAGTTGGAAGTTGGAACAATGATCAGAATCATGAGGATAAGTTCAAGGACTACAAGTGATGAGATGGGCCATAACCCAGAGGCCCCAGGACCTGTCAAGAATCAAGAACATTCTTGCTGAAGGAAAAACCCTGGAAGAAGTTACGATTTTATCAACCGACGATTCTATAGGAGTTTACGCAAAACGTGAGAGTTGTTAAGGAACGCTAGATGTTTGTTTGGCTTGCAGAATCAATGGATTTATCCGAACTTGGTTCGTCGACAAGAGAAAGTGTACAATGCTTGTGACGATGACCGAGTGTTAGAATGCGAGATTCGCTAAACTATATACAAGGTAATGATTTGGGTGCGGGATGGATTGATCACCATACCGACTTACTCTTATTATTCGCTTTGCTATGTGGAATGGTAAATCTGAGTGACTTACCTATAGTAGAGAGACGATGATCAAAACCTTGTTTAAACCTTAGAATGGTATAAGTATTTATCCCTTGTACAAGGCAGTTGTTGCCAATCGTAGGTCATATGGTGAGGTTCAACCCAGACCTGTTTTCTGCAGGAGAAACCATAAATTGTTGACCACCATGAGATATCGATAGCTAATTAGTATTGGCGCCAGACCTGTCTGGTAAGAAGACCCAGTCTCGGAATAACCGTACCAAGCTGAAAGGACAGAAGAATAGCGGTAAAGGTTATGCCACCACCAAAAGAGCCTAGAGATGGAATTTCCCGAGATCTGGGAAGACCGACACTGTCAACAATAAGGATGGAGTATATGAGTTTTCATGGAACCGTAACAATGCTTCTAAGGGTGGTAGCACCCGAGACCCCAGAGGCGATCGATGGATTTTAAGAAGACCCCCAAACCCTAACCTATTTCTTGCTAGCCTCTCCGAATCTCGAGGACGAGATTCATTTTAAGGGTGGTAGGTTTGTAACATCCCAAAATTTTAAATTTTGGAATGCTATAAACAAATAGATTGTTTTGATTGATTGTTTGATTGATAGACTGAAAGTGAGTGAATTCGAATTTTTTTGAAAATTAAATGAGAGGGAATAAAAGGACTTTCCCAAACTTTCATTTTCTTTTTGATCTTCATGAACTCAAATTCTTTCCACCACAAAACCCTGGAGAGAAGATGACATGACTTCTTCCATTTATTTAAATGACAAGGGGTGTTGAAAATATTTGAATTTCATTTGGAAAATATTTCCAACCCAGGAACTTTATTCAACTCAATGATTTTCACGAGCGAAGATAAAATGACTTCTTCAAAACATGTGAAATATGAGTTGGGAGTTTAAAAGAAATAAATTCAAAGTTCTTTTGAATTTATTTTCAATTTGGAGTTATTGAGTTTTATTCAAATTATTTTTCTCCAAAAATAAAATATATGGAAATAGGGTAACATGATTCCCTACATCAGAAAATTGGAGAGAAATAAATTTGAATTAATTTTGGTATTTTTTTAAAATGATTTTATTGGATTTTATTAGAACAGTAGCACTGCTTGAATTATTTGAATTTTTGTAGATTTTATTTAAAGCTATAATAATGTTCACGCTGTAGGAAATCTTTTTCTGAAAATTTTGATATATTATATGCCTATAGTATATTTTTATTTATTTTGGTTTACTTTATTTTCTGAAAATTTGTTTAAAAAAAACTTCTTCCGCTGAACTGGGCCGGCCCAGCCGAAGCTAGGCCAAGGCCCAGCTCCGCGCCGCCTCGCCCATCGTCCCCGACCGGGACTCGTCCCGGAGTCCGGCGCCGCCCCGCCACCTGCCGCCCCCTTCCCCACGCCACCGCGCCTCCCCTCCTCCATAAAAGCCGCACCTGGGGCCCTGGGTCCCGTTTTCGCCACCGCCGCCGCCCCTCGCCAGATCCGCCTCCACCGCCATCGGTAGCCACCACCGCCGATGCCAACTACCGCTGCCGCCGCGCTGCACCACCGCCGCAGCCACCACCCACCTCACCGCCGTCCCGCGCCGCATCCCCCCGTTCACTCCGCCGAGCCGGAGGGCCACCGGAGCTGCCGCCCCGGCCTGACCCGACCCGCCGCCGACGTCTCGTTTCGCCGGAGTAACCGCTGTCGTCGGTTCTTCGTCGAAAACCGCTGCCAACCTGTATAAAACCGACCCCGGTCTGATTCGGTTTTTCTTTTAAGTTTGGTTTTTCTTAAACCCTAGACTAGATCTGTTTTTTTAGGTTTTAGTAAACAGCGAACGTCAACTGTTTAGATCTTATAAACGAACGTTCGTTATTTAGCCTTTCTGATTTCTG
>NW_025226474.1:27613-29481 GCF_018294505.1 Triticum aestivum | reverse complement strand
TTTACGACAACTGCTGGAGAGTTTTTTTTTTTTTGCCCAACTTCCTCTAAACCTTGGTTATTTTATGGATATGGAAAGTGTTGAAGATGCTCTGAGAACGGGAAAAAAATCTCCCATGCATAGGAGGTCCCATGCGTGCCTCATTTGTCCATTTGGTTGGAGATGAGCTTTGCTACACCCACGTAAAATCCTTACCGTTTTTTTACAAACCTGTTGACTTGACCTTATTTGATTTGAAGGGAAAAAAAGCCCAGGCCGACCCGTTGAATTCAGGGGGGTTGATTAATTAGTTGAGGAAAAGAAACTACATAGCTTTATTAGGTATAGTAAGGTTACCTAATTTTCCTCTTTTGTAAAAGTAGCACCTAAGAGCATCTCCGTAAAAATGGATTTACGGGTGTCCATATAATTTAGAGGAAGTTTTAGGTGATGTATTTTCTTAGTTTCATGTAAGACCTTCCCATAAAAGTGGTTTTTGATGATGGGGCGACGACGAAGGCAAACTCTAGTGACAACTGACAGCGGACGACGGTGGTCGACGGAGGCGGGCGACGACGCGGCGCCGATGGTCCTTGATGCCAGCATGGCTCCAAACGGCAATTAGGTGGCGGTTATCTTACATGGCACTTTTACGGAAAGGGCCATCTTACCCTAGATGGAAGGGGTGTTTAATTTGGAGAATATACGAGAATTTACGACAACTGCTGGATTTTTTTTTTTTGCCCAACTTCCTCTAAACCTTGGTTATTTTATGGATATGGAAAGTGTTGAAGATGCTTTAAGAACGAAAAAAAAAGATCTCCCGTGCATAGGAGGTCCCATGCGTGCCTCATTTGTCCATTTGGTTCGAGATGAGCTTTGCTACACCCACGTAAAATCCTTACGGTTTTTTTTTACAAACCTGCTGACTTGACCTTATTTGACTTGAAGGGAAAAAAAGCCCAGGCCGACCCGTTGAATTCAGGGGGGTTGATTAATTAGTTGAGGAAAAGAAACTACATAGCTTTATTAGGTATAGTAAGGTTACCTATGTTGGAGATTTTCATGCATGCATGATGACATTGATTATTTTTGTGGGCCCGACATGCAACTTTTGGCAGAGATGACATGCTCCACCCATCCAACCTCTCATTCTTTTTCAAATTTTTTTCAAATTTGAATCTACTGTATCTTTTGACCGAAAGTCCAAATTAAATTTCATTTGCATATTCGTGTTCCTTGCGACGAGAACATTCAAACTAGATCACTCTTGAATACATTAATTTTACTACAAATATTAAAACTTAATAGTCATAATATTAAGTTTTTACCAAGTTTCGTTTGTTTAAGGTTTAGAGTTTACTATTTTAGGGTTAAGGGCTTAGGGCTTATGATTGGGGGTTAGGGCTTTTAGTTTTAGTATTTAAAACTTGATGATTTTATCCTTTGTCGTATCAAGTTCTAATAGATGACCCTTGCAAAAAAAAGTTATAATAGATGAAAGTTAGTGAAGAAATTTTAAACTTGTCAAAACGGATTCACGATTGCTCTTATTTGTCAAGGAGCACAAATCCGCAAACGAAACATAAATTATACTTTTAGTTCAAGGGATGCAATAGGTTCAAATTTAAAAGGTAAAATAAAAGGCGTGGATGGGTGAAGCATGTCATCTCTATCAAAAGCTTCATGCGGTGACCCCATCCAAAATAATCAATGGACTAATGCATGCACCAGAGAGAATCCATTCTCCTAAGAATAGGTACATCTTACCCTACCTGTGCGGACGGAGACGAGACATCGCGCGCTGTTAGAGCTCCACCTCCACTAGCTTCCACTCCAAAAATGGCGACCAGCCAGGGCCAGGCGGCCATACATTTCCCAAGACGCAC
>NW_025226474.1:24686-27603 GCF_018294505.1 Triticum aestivum | reverse complement strand
TCCAAACGGCGATTAGGTGGCGATTATCTTACATGGCACTTTTACGGAAAGGGCCATCTTACCCTAGATGGAAGGGGTGTTTTGGAGAATATACGAGACCCCGTAACGTTTACGACAACTGCTGGAGAGTTTTTTTTTTTTTTGCCCAACTTCCTCTAAACCTTGGTTATTTTATGGATATGGAAAGTGTTGAAGATGCTCTGAGAACGGGAAAAAAATCTCCCATGCATAGGAGGTCCCATGCGTGCCTCATTTGTCCATTTGGTTGGAGATGAGCTTTGCTACACCCACGTAAAATCCTTACCCTTTTTTTACAAACCTGTTGACTTGACCTTATTTGATTTGAAGGGAAAAAAAGCCCAGGCCGACCCGTTGAATTCAGGGGGGTTGATTAATTAGTTGAGGAAAAGAAACTACATAGCTTTATTAGGTATAGTAAGGTTACCTAATTTTCCTCTTTTGTAAAAGTAGCACCTAAGAGCATCTCCGTAAAAATGGATTTACGGGTGTCCATATAATTTAGAGGAAGTTTTAGGTGATGTATTTTCTTAGTTTCATGTAAGACCTTCCCATAAAAGTGGTTTTTGATGATGGGGCGACGACGAAGGCAAACTCTAGTGACAACTGACAGCGGACGACGGTGGTCGACGGAGGCGGGCGACGACGCGGCGCCGATGGTCCTTGATGCCAGCATGGCTCCAAACGGCAATTAGGTGGCGGTTATCTTACATGGCACTTTTACGGAAAGGGCCATCTTACCCTAGATGGAAGGGGTGTTTAATTTGGAGAATATACGAGAATTTACGACAACTGCTGGATTTTTTTTTTTTGCCCAACTTCCTCTAAACCTTGGTTATTTTATGGATATGGAAAGTGTTGAAGATGCTTTAAGAACGAAAAAAAAAGATCTCCCGTGCATAGGAGGTCCCATGCGTGCCTCATTTGTCCATTTGGTTCGAGATGAGCTTTGCTACACCCACGTAAAATCCTTACGGTTTTTTTTTACAAACCTGCTGACTTGACCTTATTTGACTTGAAGGGAAAAAAAGCCCAGGCCGACCCGTTGAATTCAGGGGGGTTGATTAATTAGTTGAGGAAAAGAAACTACATAGCTTTATTAGGTATAGTAAGGTTACCTATGTTGGAGATTTTCATGCATGCATGATGACATTGATTATTTTTGTGGGCCCGACATGCAACTTTTGGCAGAGATGACATGCTCCACCCATCCAACCTCTCATTCTTTTTCAAATTTTTTTCAAATTTGAATCTACTGTATCTTTTGACCGAAAGTCCAAATTAAATTTCATTTGCATATTCGTGTTCCTTGCGACGAGAACATTCAAACTAGATCACTCTTGAATACATTAATTTTACTACAAATATTAAAACTTAATAGTCATAATATTAAGTTTTTACCAAGTTTCGTTTGTTTAAGGTTTAGAGTTTACTATTTTAGGGTTAAGGGCTTAGGGCTTATGATTGGGGGTTAGGGCTTTTAGTTTTAGTATTTAAAACTTGATGATTTTATCCTTTGTCGTATCAAGTTCTAATAGATGACCCTTGCAAAAAAAAGTTATAATAGATGAAAGTTAGTGAAGAAATTTTAAACTTGTCAAAACGGATTCACGATTGCTCTTATTTGTCAAGGAGCACAAATCCGCAAACGAAACATAAATTATACTTTTAGTTCAAGGGATGCAATAGGTTCAAATTTAAAAGGTAAAATAAAAGGCGTGGATGGGTGAAGCATGTCATCTCTATCAAAAGCTTCATGCGGTGACCCCATCCAAAATAATCAATGGACTAATGCATGCACCAGAGAGAATCCATTCTCCTAAGAATAGGTACATCTTACCCTACCTGTGCGGACGGAGACGAGACATCGCGCGCTGTTAGAGCTCCACCTCCACTAGCTTCCACTCCAAAAATGGCGACCAGCCAGGGCCAGGCGGCCATACATTTCCCAAGACGCACTACATATACGCTAACACCAGTCCGCCAGAAGCTAGGAGAGGGAGACGACGATCGACGGGCTACCAGTGAGTTAGTTACCCATGGGCCGCCACATGGCGCTTCCCCAGCTCCTGGCGCTCGCGGCCCTAGTGGCGTCGCTGCCGTCGGCTTCCCCCGCGGCGGCGGGGACGGCTGGTGCATTCGACAACTGGCTGTCGGCGAACCAGAAAGATTTCGCGATCAACCAGGCGTTGTACGCGAAGAAGGCGGTGGGTGACACGGGCAGCACCATCGACGAGTCCCTGTCCAAGGCGGAGGATAACAAGACCACCTACGTGGTGGACCCCAAGGGCGGTGGTGACTACAAGACCATCACGGCCGCGATCGACGCCATCCCGGAGGGCAACACCGGTCGCGTAATCCTGGACCTGAAACCCGGCGAGTACCGTGAGAAGATCTTCCTCAACCTCAGCAAGCCCTACGTCACTTTCAAGTCCGATCCCAAGAACCCGGCCATCATCGCCTGGAGCGACACCGCTGCGACGCTAGGGAAAGATGGGAAGCCCGTGGGCACGGTGGGGAGCACCACCTGCGCCATCGAGTCCGACTACTTCGTGGCGTACGGCGTGGTGTTCAAGAACGACGCGCCACTGGCCAAGCCGGGGGTCAAGGGCGGGCAGGCGGTGGCGCTGCGTACGTTCGGCACCAAGCAGGCCTTCTACAACTGCACCATCGACGGCGGGCAGGACACGCTGTACGACCATAAGGGGCTGCACTACTTCAAGGACTGCGTGATCAAAGGGAGCGTGGACTTCATCTTCGGGTTTGGGAGGTCCCTGTACGAGAACTGCCGCATCGTGTCCATCGTGAAGGAGATCGCCGTGCTCACGGCGCAGCAGCGGACCAAGACCATCGAGGGCGCTATCGAGAGCGGGTTCTCGTTCAAGAACTGCACCATCAT
>NW_025226474.1:17484-24381 GCF_018294505.1 Triticum aestivum | reverse complement strand
CTTGGCAGGGCGTGGGGGGACTCGTCGCGCGTCATCTACGCCTACACCGAGATGAGCAAGGAGGTGGTGCCAGTTGGATGGGACGGATGGAACATCAAGCAGCCTGAGAGGTAAGGTAACATGCATGCATTGCATGCATGGGACTCCTTTACATGCATTATGGATGGAGGATGTTCTTTATTAAGGGATCATCTTCATCCCATCACTTATGTCTTTTTATCGGATGCATGCGTACGTGCGTGCAGTAGCGGGATCTACTACGGCGAGTTCAAATGCAGTGGGCCGGGGTCGGACGCGAGGAAGAGGGTCGGGTGGGCTGTGGATCTCACCGAGGCCCAGGCCAAGCCCTTCATCGGCACACACTACGTCTTCGGCGACTCTTGGATTCTGCCACCGCCAACTGGGAACTCTCCTCCCTCCAAAAAAGGCTACAGTGGAGGAGCCCCCCGCCACATCCCCCGCCGCATCCCCCGCCTCATCGCCCGAGTCCGCAGATTCGGCCTCGTCGCCCGAGTCGGCGGATTCGGCCGAGTCGCCCAAGTCGGCGTCCAAAGCCTCGTCGCCCAAATCCGCCTACTCAGCTGGATCCAAGGTATGTACATTCATGTTCAAGCTACACCGCGGCATACTACTTTCTTGTAGCGTTAAAAGCCCACGCTGACGGCGTTGCGGATTATTTAATTTGCAGACGAAGAAGAAAGAATTATAGAGGAAGAAGATATCACTCTTCTTCGTGTGTTAGAGGCAACGCTTCACCATCTTGCTCTGCAAGAGGCTTCGATCGGGCTTTAGGACCAGACAGCATGCATCCCTAGATGAGCTTATTTTCATAGTTTCTTCAGGGTCGAAATGAAACACTGCTCAAGATTGAGAGATAGAGACTTCATATTTTAGATATTTCCGTATTCTCTTTTTTTATACCTTCAAATTGTATTTACTGAAGACAGCCAGTGCACCTGATTCAACTGTTTTTAATTTGGCGACCGCGATTCTGCCATATAGCGATGTACTACTAGTACATCGCACGTGCCATGCACGTGTAGGTTTAAGGATTATTATTCTGATGAAAAATGGTGTACCTTCAGAGTGATTGAATGCATTTTTATTTAGTACATAATCATATTATTAACTAGGTGATGCCCCGAACGTTGCTGCGGAAAATGTAAGCAAAAAAATTTGCAAGGAAAAGAATACCAATTATGTCAGATACACGTGATAACAAATATAAATGTACCAAAGCAGAACCACCATCTATGAATTATCAGTGCATCTGACGGTGTTTCAAACATTGTGACTAATTTCAAAGTCATCTAACAGAACTATGGCCAATAACAATGAACCTTTCATGTCCATACTCCCGGTTAGGCCGAAAGGTTTAAATTTCATAACATCATCTCATAAATTTAAATGTACGCAAAAGTATGTACAATCTAGAGCATGTTCAGATCGAAGATATTTACATCTTTCTTGCATCGCATAATAATAGAATGAGTGTGTTAAGACTGTTGATAAACACATATTAGTAGATTTTGGCCGTCACTAAATGTTATTCCTGAAGTACTATCAGCAGCTTGCAAAGTGGAATGACAGACCTGAAGCCCTCAAAAATGGCAAAATCTACTTTGTATATCAAGTACATTCTCGCTCTCCAGTCCAGTCTAAACTCTTTCTTATATATATATATATACATATATATATATTGAACAGATGGATGTCATATTAGACCGAAAAAGTAAAATGCTACTCCCTCCATTTACTTATACAAGGCCACTATGAAATATACGTTTTACATCTATACAAGGACACCAACAGTAATCGAGGAAAGAATTAATGATATTTCTTTGTACTAGCAACCTGTTTACTACTTGCATGCTTGCAGCCATAATGACACTAGCTACTTTCTCCACTTAATTTTCTTGCATGCATGTAGCGTATTAATTATTCCAGTAAATGAAAAGAAAAGCAAGCTTGCATTAAGTTTTACCTTGGTACATGTAATCTGAATTTGTGGCTTTGTATATAAAAATGGAGGGAGTATCACTGAGTGTTTGGAGGAAAGGGGATCAACGTTTAAAACCAAACTCTCCCTTTCCTGCTACGTAACAGCCCAGGATCAACACTTCCCTTAGTAGTTGATTGTGCATCGTGTGCATTTCATCAGCATTTCGTAAGCATCCTATTCCGTTCATTAGGGGTTTAATATGGGTATTTTTTTTAAACCGTAATTATTTTTGCCAATTTTATTGAATGGTGAATATCTAAACCTTTCTCCCTTTGGTGTTCTAGCCCAAGACTCACCTCCACACTTGCGCACTGCCTCTTTGTAACATTTGGGAGCTCCCAATGTTTTTCGCAATTTTAGCACAAGCCTAACACCTACCTCTAGTTCAAACCACTTTGTTCTTTTTCTCCCCTTTTATTCAAAACTATTGCCAAAGCTTATCCGAATGGCTTGGATTTTTTTGTGTAGTCTTGAGATATACTAGAGAGGACACCTACAAATTTGCACGCCATTTGGAATTCATCTGGCCCACAATATATTTTCAAAACTTACCTTTTCTATTTTCTGTAAAAGAAAAGAAAAATGAATTCCCACCCACCTCCCTCTCACCCTTTGGCCCAACCCACGAGCGCTACCTAGCTAATTCCCGCCCACATAGCACCACACAGCAAAATCACTAGTAAGGGTTACCCATTGCAAAGATCACCCCCACCTCACGCGCTAACAAGTGACGCCCTGCATGTATGCCACTTGTCGCAACATGATAGTTGTTCTTTTTTTTCTAGATTTGTTTATTCAAAATGATTTATCTCTTGAACTATGCATCCAAATCCCAAACCATTTTCAACGTTGTTTTCTCTCGTCGAGATCTTCAAAACTAGATCTTGTGTTAATAGATTTCGATGAATTTTTTTCATGAAAAAATAGAAAACTAGGAAAAATAACAAAGAAAAACAATACAAAAAGGATAAAGAATGAAAACAAAAAACGGCAACCAAAAAATGAATGACAAAAAACAGAGCTAGAAGCAAGATAGTGGTGTTTTTACTATTTTTCCCTTTTCGAGAACTTCTTGTGGAAGCTTGGTGTTTTCCGTTGAGAAGCGTAAAGCATAAGCAAATTTGTGCCTGCATGAGAAGAAAATATGTGCTTCTTGTGAAAGCATAGTTTTTTTCATCTGCACTTCCCTAGAAGCATGGATTTTTCCCTTTTCCAAGAAGCACAATTATGCTTCTCACGGAAGCAAATTTGTGCCTCCACAAAAAGCAAATATGTGCTTCTCGTGAAAGCATAATTTTTATTTCCCGCGCAAAAAAAATGTGCTCACAATAACACTTCTCCAAAACCTAGGAAAAACCGAACGAAAACAAAAAAGCAAAAAGAAAAAAAAGGACTCGTCTAAACCCGAAAACATGTAAAAAAATCTAGAAAGAGCGTCCAGCACATGACATGAACGCACCACTTGACGTGCTCCAGGACATCAAAAGTGGCCCCTAGAGATCCCCCGCAAAGGGTAACCTCTAATTATTTGCTCCCACCACACAACCTAACAAGGAGATCTCCTGAATGGCGCGCCTATGTCTAAGTTATAGCAAGACGCAGGGTGCACTCGTGTTACGCGCTTCCCTAAATGGGCCGGTCCACGTGAGGGAGGCCACTAGCTTGTTTTTCTATTCTTTTTCTGTTTAATTTGAAATATTATAAAATATATACTATATTACAAAAATTATTACATGAAACATTTTTGAAAATGTTAACCAAGTATTTTAAAAATGCTAAGAAAATTTTAATCAAGCATTTGAAAGACGCTAAATGTGTATACAAAAATGTTTTTCATGTATACGCAAATATATGCAAAAAAGATATAATGTGTGTAAAAAATACTGATCATGTATTTAAACACTTTTAACGTGTATAAAAATGTTTTTTAAGAGAGAAATTTTATTGATTTAGCAACAGCGTACATGTACAATCGTGCAGTTAAGCATAGTAGAAAGAGCAGCTACAACTGCATTGAGGCCTACTCCTAAGTATCTGAACATGTAAGGTGTGTTCTGAATTTTCAGAGTAAGCTTGGCACAATATAAAAAATGTTTCTGATGTATAGGACAAATGTACAATTTATATCTATATCTATACATCTTTCCCTAATAATAAAGCACGGATTAACTCCGTGGGTTCACCGTCACAATACGCTTTCTTCTCATGTCATAATACGCTTTTACAATTTGTATAGACAAAATCGTAATATAAACGAGGTGGTACTAATTCGTCCGTCCTTTTTTCGTCCGTCCACCTGGCTCTCCTAATTTTGCTCCGCTTCGTACGTATTTTTCAGCTTCGATGGGCCAGAAAACTTGCTATGGGCCAGTATAAAGGTTCAACTTCACGACCTGCCCTCCTCTCCTTACGGTTGCAGCAAAGTCTATGCTACAATTTCAAATTTAGTCCCACCCTGCCCCTTTACATCATCTCCTAGCAGTTTATATACGTTTGGAGTTGCCAGAATCAACAAGCCAACAAAAGACACGAAGAAAGACGCCATGCATCACAAATCGATTGCCCGGAGTGAAGCTCACGAACAGTCAAAGAGACGAGGCACGGAAAATATTAAAAAAGCAACATGGATGCCCAGCGGTGGCGGAGGGAGGCGTGGCAAGGACCTGCTGCTGGTCCGGCAGGTCACCGACGAGGGCTGGAGAAAACGAGATAGAGACGGGAGGGGAAAAGGGAAGGAGAGAGCGAGGGAAAGAGCGAGGGAAAGAGAGAGAGACGAGCTGATATGGCCGCTGAAGGAGCCTGGGCACAATTGAACAAGAGCTCCCCAAGAAAGTTGGAGTTAACAAAATAACCCCTGGTGGTCCTTCTTCTTAAATTTATTTAAGAAATATATATTATGGTGGAAGCTCGAGTCCTTTGATGGATCCTCACCCTTGGCAATTTTCATCTTTCCGTTTCTAAAACTTGATACATAGAAATGCATCCAGGCATGAAATAAGCACATAACAGTACATTTTTTTTAAGAATCATAACTATACAATTCACAAGATGTATGAGCGACATTATATGAACTAGGTGCGTGACAAGCACCTTGGTACGGTTCAGTGACATGTGGGCTATGCGGTGACCGACGTCGTTGCTTTGAAATTCACCACATCCAAACGCATTGTCATGTGATGAACATTATCGCCACTGTTGACAAGGAAAGAAATGACAAAATAGTATAAACAGCAAGACGAGTGTGGCGTCATGTTAAAATAGAATACATGAGTTTGTGTCGGGTCTTAAGCAATGCTTATTGGGTTATTAACATACGTTTTTTTTTCTCCCGTTGCAACGCACGGGCATCTTTGCTAGTACTAATAAAGCAATGTGCGTCTACCCAAGATGGTACTAAACTTGTGTGTGTTTGTCTGCTAGAAGAAAAAATCGTACGTGGGCCACCTGTTGTGGCCCAGCGAAGCCAGACCACTCATTTTTCTGTCCACGCAGCTGAGGAAATTCTATTTTCCACGCTGGGCGACAAATAGTCGGATTCGCACAGGAGAACCATTAATGATCAGGCCCATTTTCTTTCTCTGAGTTTTACTTCTACTTTTATTCTTCCATTCCTATCTCTTTTTTCCCTTTTAAGTTTATTTTTATTTTAAAATTTATTTCATAAATTAAAAAATTCTCAAAAAAATTAGAATTTAAAAACATATTTTGGCAAATGTTCAGAATTTCAAATTTTTATTGCTATTTTGAAAAAAACGAAACTTACAAAAAGTTACCAAAATTTTAAAAAACAATTATTATTTTTCAAAATTGTGTAGGATTTCTAAAATGGAAGTGGCATTTCGAAAAATGCCAAAATTTTTAAAAATATTCATGCTTTAGTAAAAATGTCAAAATTTGAAAATAATGTCTGTGTATAAAAGATACACATTTTCTAAAAATCTTATGAACTTTCAATACATGTTCCCGTTTTTAAAAAATGTTTGTGAATTTTAAAAGATGTTCCCTTTCATATTTTCTTCGCTTTTTTAAGTGTACATAATTTTCAAAAAATTGTTCAAGATTTTTTTTTTCATGTTTCCAAGAATATTCAGAAACTTCATACCTTAAAATCCCCTTGATTGAAAGGATTGAAAGGAAGAGTACTTTGAATAACTGATGAGCCATCTCTTGCGTATGATGACAAACCAAAACTCTTAAATGCCCGCGATCAATCAATGGAAAAATAGTGGATTGATTCTTTCACACGTGGCAAAACCGAAAAGCTAAATGTTCCTTTTTCATGTGCACACAGAGTTTTGCTTGCACATATAATTCTCACTGACTTTAAATGCACACTATTTTATCTCCCGTTACAACGCACAGGCATATGTGCTAGTGTATACTAAATAAAAATGGACATAAAAATCATATATATTTTCAAAAAGCAGATTATGTATTTAAAAGAAAGTTAAACATATTGTGTGTGTGTGTGTGTGTGTGTGGATATATATAAATATGTGTACAAAAAATGTACATTATGTGTGAAAAATGTTGATTGCCATTAAGAATGATCAATGTGTATTTAAAATGCTGACCATATATTAAAAATTATTAATCTTGTATTTTTAAAAATTTAAATGTTTAAATGTATATTAGAAAATGTATTAGATATATTAAAAATATACAATGTGAATGGAGAAAAGTAGACATAAAAAATTATACATTTTCAAAAATGTTAATCATGTCTTTCAAAATGTTAAACATGTATATAAAAATATTTTCCAATTTATACAAAAATTATTCAATGTGAACTGAAAATATTTGACATGTGTTTAACAAAAAAGAAACCGATGAAAATCGATAAGAAACAAAGAAACTCGATGTAAACTAAAAATGAAAAACAAAGAAAGCAAAAA
>NW_025226474.1:13661-17474 GCF_018294505.1 Triticum aestivum | reverse complement strand
ATTGAAAGGATTGAAAGGAAGAGTACTTTGAATAACTGATGAGCCATCTCTTGCGTATGATGACAAACCAAAACTCTTAAATGCCCGCGATCAATCAATGGAAAAATAGTGGATTGATTCTTTCACACGTGGCAAAACCGAAAAGCTAAATGTTCCTTTTTCATGTGCACACAGAGTTTTGCTTGCACATATAATTCTCACTGACTTTAAATGCACACTATTTTATCTCCCGTTACAACGCACAGGCATATGTGCTAGTGTATACTAAATAAAAATGGACATAAAAATCATATATATTTTCAAAAAGCAGATTATGTATTTAAAAGAAAGTTAAACATATTGTGTGTGTGTGTGTGTGTGTGTGTGTGTGGATATATATAAATATGTGTACAAAAAATGTACATTATGTGTGAAAAATGTTGATTGCCATTAAGAATGATCAATGTGTATTTAAAATGCTGACCATATATTAAAAATTATTAATCTTGTATTTTTAAAAATTTAAATGTTTAAATGTATATTAGAAAATGTATTAGATATATTAAAAATATACAATGTGAATGGAGAAAAGTAGACATAAAAAATTATACATTTTCAGAAATGTTAATCATGTCTTTCAAAATGTTAAACATGTATATAAAAATATTTTCCAATTTATACAAAAATTATTCAATGTGAACTGAAAATATTTGACATGTGTTTAACAAAAAAGAAACCGATGAAAATCGATAAGAAACAAAGAAACTCGATGTAAACTAAAAATGAAAAACAAAGAAAGCAAAAAAGAGAAAATGAAAACCGAAGAGAACCAATGTTAAAGAATGAAAACAAATAAAAGCAAGAAAGAAACGAAGAAAAACAAAAAAATCAATGAAAAACCAAGAAAGAAAGAAAGAAAAGCAAAAAAAACAGTGAAAAACTTGAAAGAAAAAATAAAAAGGAAAATCTTTAGGGCATGGCCAACAGTATGCTCCACACCGCTACCCCGCATAGCCAACTAGGCTCGGATGCCATGCTGGAAGCTCAAAGTATGCCCCGCAGACCGGACAGGTGCTTGTAGAGGAGGTGGCTTCCTCAGTTCATAAAGTGAGAGAGATAAAAGAGGAAAAGAAAGATGGAAACGAGGGATAGTCATGGAGCGGAGAAGAAAGAGACAAGCTATTTTATCTGACGCATGGTCCGACAACGGGCAATGGCTGCCGCTATTCAAAACATCATGAAGCCATTGTTGTGATGGATCAATGTGAGCTTGACCAGTAGTCCCAGTTTCATGGGCTGGTGTGCATGCCCTAAATAGGCAGGCCCAGTAATATAGGGCGCAGAGAAATATTTAAGGCGAAACGCAGGGAATATGGGGTATGGAATGATAAACCTCCAGACTTTCTGATCTCATTTATTGTAAAGGAGATGCTTGTTATCTAAATATAGTTGCCAAAGTTCCAAAAAAAACATATTAAGCGTCAAATTGCCCTAGACTCACACATGAGCGAGCGAACCGGGAGGACTATCGAACATGCCCTAAGCTGTTTCAAAATTTTCTTGCGTATGTACCTGAACCCGATAGCACGCAAATGGATCGAGGACAAACAGGAAAAACGCTCCAGCAAACTGAAATACATTAGCTAGCGATTTTTTCGGTCAGCTTGAACACACAAATCTAAAAAAAAATTGGAAACATCAATTTCTTTGAAAAACATAACCCATTTTAGAAAATACGAACAAGTTTTCATATTTTTGAACATGTTCTGAAATTTGTGAACATTTTTTAAAAACGAGAATATATTATCAAAAGTTTGAAAACATGAAGATTTGTGGGAACACGAACAAAATTTTAAATTCTAAACATTATTTAGAAAGCGGTTTTTCAACCAAATTTTTTTTGAAAAAGAAAAAAATCAAATCAAATTTTAGGATATCATTTTTTTTTGAAATTTATGAAAATAGAAGAGAAAAATGAAAAAAATAAAACTAAGAAACCAGAAAGAAAACTGGAAAAATCTGTAAAAATAACTGAAAAAGAAAAAACCGGTCCAAGAAGTTTCTAGAAGGTTCCCAAAACCAAAAAGGTCTAGAAAACCGAAAGCTCTTCAAGACGCTAAATGGTCGAGCGATGTACTCGTTGGGTATGTTCCTCCTGTGCGAATCAAGGGCAATTCATCACTTCGAGCAGCAAATAGGAAACCACTCCGACCAACACCTAAGCTAACTCACGAGGCTCATCTACCTAGGTGGTAGCGCCCTACCTAACGCTCCGTAGGCACCACCTAGCTATTTCTCGCTCCCAGGGACTAGATCGGCACACCCTAGTTATTCCTAAAGGACCGCGGCCGGTGCCACCCTAGTCGCCGCTCCACAGTGTCAAGGTGGATCCGGCCTCGCCCCCTTGCCACCGTGTCAAGGCAGAGCTGGCATCGCCGCCTTTCCGATGCATCAAGACGAAACCTCCCTCCCTATGGCACAACCACGAAATCCAGTTGGACGTGACGTGACGTGAAGGAGGCACTGGCGTTGCCGCCGCACACCCGGTACGCCAACATCGATGAGTCGGTCTCGCCATCGCATCGCGTCTGGCTCGGCAAGGCCATGTAGGAGGAGGTTCCCACGGCGACCATAAAGGCGCGCGGTTGCCTTCTCTACTACCTCGCTCACGTCGGCGGTGGCTCCTCGTCCTGCGTCCAGGACCGGTTGAGACCACGGCGAAGACGTCCGCGCGGCGACTACGCAGCCTCGATGGGGATCTCACTAAGATAGGGGAGGAGTGGTCCCTGAGAGAGACCACCATCACCGTCGGCAAGGGCAAGGACAAGGGCAGGGCTCTGATACGTCTCCAACGTATCTATAATTTTTTTTATTCCATGCTGTTATATTATCATTCTTGAATGTTTTACAATCATTTATATCATTTTTTTACTAACTTATTGACATAGTGCCTAGTGTCAGTTGTTGTTTTCTGCTTATTTTTTACATCGAAGGAAATCAATATCAAACGGAGTTCAAATGTAGTGAATTTTTTTGTGGAATTTTTCTAGACCAGAAGACACAAGATGGGCCGAAGTACCAGAGGGGTGCCCCGAGGGAGGCACAACCCACCTGGGCACGCCTGGGGGCCCAGGCGCGCCCTGGTGGGTTGTGCCTACTTCGGTGGCCTCCCGCACCGCCTCTTTGCTCTATAAATACCTCAATATTCCAGAAACCATAGGGAAGTCGACGAAAATCAATTCCAGCCGCCGCAAGTTCCAGAACCACCAGATCCAATCTAGACACCATCACCGAGGGGTTCATCATCCTCATTGGTGCCTCTCCGATGATGCGTGAGTAGTTCATTACATACCTACAGGCCTGTAGTTAGTAGCTAGATGGATTTCTCTCTCTCTCTCTTTTGATTCTTAATACAATGGTCTCTTGGAGATCTATTTGATGTAACTTTTATTGGAGTGTGTTTGTTGGGATCTGATGAACTTTGAGTTTATGATCTATTTTTTTATCCATGAAAGTTATTTAAGTCTTCTTTGATCTCTTATATGCATGATTACTTATAGCCTCGTATTTTTTCTTCGAATATTTGGTTTAGTTAGGCCGACTAAATCGATTTTTATTGCCATGGAAAGAGGTGCTTTGTGATGGGTTCGATCTTACTGTGTTTGATCCCAGTGACAGAAGGGGAACCGACACGTATGTATCGTTGCTATTAAGGATAACAAGATGGGGTCTATTTCTACATAAATAGATCTTGTCTACATCATGCCATCATTCTTATTGCATTACTCCGTTTCTCCATGAACTTAATACACTAGATGCATGTTGGATAGCGGT
>NW_025226474.1:11337-12763 GCF_018294505.1 Triticum aestivum | reverse complement strand
GATGTGTGGAGTAATAGTAGTATATGCAGGCAGGAGTCGGTCTACTAATCTTGGACGTGATGCCTATATAATGATCATTGCCTGAATATCGTCATGATTATTTGAAGTTCTATCAATTACCTAACAGTAATTTGTTTACCCACCATTTGCTATTTTTCTCGAGAGAAGCCACTAGTGGAATCTACGGCTCCAGGATCTCTTCTTTATTATATTTGCCTTTGCGGTCTATTTTTATTTGCTTTTATTTTTAGATATATTAAACCAAAAATACAAAAATACCTTGCTGCAATTTATTCTTATTTATTTTATCTCACGTTCCGCGAGATCTATTTATCCAATCCACTACAATTTTTATCCCGTCTACTTGCCAACTTCTAGCGCCGTTACCCGAAAGAGATTGACAACCCCTTTAATACGTCGGGATGCTAGTATTTGTTATTTGTGTGCAGGTGCCGTTCACGTAGTGTTGCGTGGTTCTCCTACTGGTTCGATAACCTTGTTCTCATCACTAAGGGAAATACCTACCGTAGATGTGCTGCATCATCCCTACCTCTTTGGAGAAATACCGACGTAGTTCAAGCCGCATCAAAAGGAATTTCTAGCGTCGTGGCCAGGGAGACATCATCAACACCTACCAGGTTCCTAATCACAAATCTCATCTCCTTGCAAATTACATTATTTGCCATTTTTCTCTCGTTTTCCTCTCCCCCACTTCACAAAAATTTGCCGTTTTATTCGCCCGCTTTTTCGTTCACCTTTTTCTCGTCAAATCTATCTTTTTGCCTGCAATCATGAGTGATTTTGGTATCGCAGAAACAGATGATGGCCTAACTCCTAAAATTGGACGATCTGGCAATCTGGATGCTAAAACTTTTGTTTTGGGGTAAGGGAATGTTATACGAAAAGAACGTATCCAATAATTTTCAATTGTGTTGGAAGTTTAAGTCTTGATGATGTTCCTATACTTAAGAGGACTAAATTTATGCGGAATCTATTTCAGCACTAGTTCTGAAAATTGAAAATAAATTTATTCGTACTCATCCTACCTTGCAAAGATTGTTTGTTGAGTTACCCGTTATAAAGAACCCCAAAGCTAAAAATTTGGCTACACTTGTCCTTATGAATGAATGTGATTACATAATATGGGAAGCTAGGGAGATTTTTGATTTCTATGGTATGAATCGTGAAAAAACCGGTGATAGATGAAATTCTTTATAATAGTGATTATGTGCTTAGACATTTGCTTGGGGATAATCAAATCTTTGATGAGAATCTTAAGAAGGAAGTCCATGTTTTAGATATAATCCAACAAGTTTTCAATGATGTTAATCAACAC
This sequence comes from Triticum aestivum, assembly GCF_018294505.1. Taxonomy (NCBI): domain Eukaryota; kingdom Viridiplantae; phylum Streptophyta; class Magnoliopsida; order Poales; family Poaceae; genus Triticum; species Triticum aestivum. Next base: position 11,427 of record NW_025226474.1, on the reverse strand, counting down.
TATTTTTGGATTGTTGTCAGAAATCAAAGGGGTTATGATGATAAGCAACTTGACAGTGCAAAAGTCTCTATGGGCAAGGTGTTTTATGTT
>NW_025226474.1:0-11327 GCF_018294505.1 Triticum aestivum | reverse complement strand
CCGAGGAAAACACCTCTAAGGAAAATAACAACAAATATGACAATACTTAGATCCTTTGCATTATGCCTAGCTAGGGGCATATATAAAACAATAGCGCTTGTTGGGAGGCAACCCAATGAATAAAATTTATATTGTCTTTTTCTTTCTGTTCTTGAGTGTTTGCACAATTATGCTACTGTTATGATTGTGTTTTTTGTGTTTTAATTAGTGTTTGTGCCAAGCAAAGCCTTTAGGATCATGTTGGGTGATAGTTGATTTGATCTTGCTGAAAAATAGAAACTTTTGCGCTCACGAAAATAATTTTAGTTTTTAACAGATGTGTGATCAAATACTGATTGTTTTTGCATAAGATTAGTATACAAATTTCTCGTGTTGTCCTAATTTTTCACAATTTTTTGAGTTACAGAAGTATTCGAAATATTTAGATTGCTACACATTGTTTTGTTTTTGACAGATTCTGTTTTCTTTGTGTTGTGTGCTTGTTTTGATGATTCTATGGTTTTCTTTGAAGAGTTTTTGCCATAGAAAAGTTGGAATATAGTAGATATAATACAAAAATAAAATATGAATGGGTTTGCAATAGTACTTATAGTAGTGATTTGCTTTCTTATACTAACGGATCTCACGAAGGTTTTGTTGAGTTTTGTGTGATTGAAGTTTTCAAGTTTCGGGTGATATTGCGATGGATGAAGGAATAAGGAGTAAGAAGAGCCTAAGCTTGGGGATGCCCATGGCATCCCAAGCTATTATCCAAAGAGAAGCAAGCAACTAAGCTTGGGGATGCCCGAGTGGCATCCCCTCTTTCTTCTAACGACCTTTGGTATTTTACTTGGAGCTATATTTTTATTCGTCACATACTATGAGTTTTTCTTGGAGCATCTTGTATGATATGAGTCTTTGCTTGTTTTGCTTTTATTTTGTGTCATGAATCCTTGCTGGACACACCTTTTTGAGAGAGCAAAAATTATGCTCTGACTTGTTAGCGTTGCTCTCTATGCTTCACTTAAATCTTTATGAGCTATGGAATTACTCTAGTGCTTCACTTATATCTTTTTTAGCACGGTGTGCTTTAGTATTTTTGAATAAATGCTCTCATGCTTCACTTAGATCTATTTGCTAGTTAGCAAATGTTTAAGAAATTATCTCTTCTTCACTTAGATTATTTTGAGAGAAAGAAATATGATGCTCATGTTCTTCACTTATATTTGTTTGAGCTTATCAAAAGCAACATATGAAACTAGTTCCAAAGTTATAGATTTCCAAGTAGGATATAATAAAAACTTTCATGAAGATCATTGGACAAAATAAACTTGATTCTTTTTAATAGCTTTGCGATGTGATGATATGATATGTGAGTCATGTTGATGAGTAATTTTGCTTTAGTAAGAATATTAGTGTTAAGGTTTGTGATTCCCTATGCAAGCACGAAAGTCAATAGTTATGCAATGAAATTACATCCTACTTGTGGTGCATTATTCTGTGTTAGTTATACTTAATGCTCGCTTATGAGATTTTTCGTTTCTTGGCAGATGCTTCTCAATCTTTTGCTAGCCTTCATTTGCACTAAGTATGATCACTACTTGTGCATCCAAAATCCTTTAAACCAATTTTGCCACATGAGTCCAGTATACCTACCTATATGCGGTATTCTTTTGCTGTTCTAAGCAAATTTGTATGTGCCATCTCTAATTTTCAAAATAAATTTCTCTTTTGTGTGCTCGTACCGCTCATGAAATGGTAGGGGGTAACTGATATATTTCCATGCTAGATATGTTATTCTCAAGATGAGTGTTTATTCACTTGTCATTGCACGAGAGTACGACAAAGGTATTAGGGATGCCCAGTCCCGAAATGAAAAATGAATGTACTTATGTTGTCAAATAATAAATTTCTTGGAAAGTGTTGGTATGGAAGGCACCCGTGGATATGGTTAGCCATGGAAAGTGAAAGTATGGTTGAAAAAGGAATAAACTTTATTTTCTGTTTGGGAACCGCCTACGATATATCTAGCATGGAAAGTATTGGGAACTACTCGATCATTTTTGTTGACAGGAAAAGCATGCCACCCAAAATGTTTTGTCTCTATCTTTTTCGCTTTGAGCTCTGGCACCTCTACAAATCCCTACTTCCCTTTGCGAAGGGCCTTTCTTTTACTTTATGCAATTTTTCATTTTTATTTGAGTCTCCATCTTCTCTTATAAAGCACCAACTAAGGGGCACTATGATCGTACTTGAGCATTGGGTGTAGCTAATATGTGAGTGTGTTTCATGAATGCATCAATGATTGAGCATAATGGGCTAGGGATAACTTGCTTTAGCGTTGATATTTTAAAAGACATGGTTGCTTGTTGATATGCTTGAGTATTAAAGTCTTCATGTCAAAACTAGACTATTGCTTTGAACCATATAAAAGTCCAAATGTCCATGCTATAAAGAAAAGAATATGTGATGAACATGTTAGGCAGCATTCCACATCAAAAAAATCTGTTTTTATCATTTACCTACTCGAGGATGAGCAGGAATTAAGCTTGGGGATGTTGATACGTCTCCAATGTATCTCTAATTTTTTTATTGTTCCGTGCTGTTATATTATCATTCTTGGATGTTTTACAATCATTTTATAATCATTTTATATATTTTTTGGTACTAACCTATTGACATAGTGCCTAGTCGCAATTGCTGTTTTCCGCTTGTTTTTTACATTGCAGGAAATCAATACCAAACGGAGTCCAAATGCAGCAAAACTTTTTGTGGGGTTTTTCTGGACCAGAAGACACAAGATGGGCTGAAGAAGTACCAGAGGGGTGCCCCGAGGGGGCACAACCCACCTGGGGACGCCTGGGGGCCCAGGCGCGCCCTGGTGGGTTGTGCCCACCTCGATGTCCTCCCGCACCGCCTGTTTGCTCTATAAATACCCCAATATTCCAAAAACGCTAGGGGAGTCGACGAAAATCAATTCCAGCCGCCGCAAGTTCCAGAACCACCAGATCCAATCTAGACACCATCGCGGAGGGGTTCATCATCCTCATTTGTGCCTCTCCGATGATTCGTGAGTATTTCATTGTAGACCTATGGGTCCGTAGTTAGTAGCTAGATGGTTTTGTTGGGGAACGCGGTATTTCAAAAAAATTACCTACGATCACGCAAGATCAATCTAGGAGATGCATAGCAACGAGCGGGGAAGAGTGTATCCACGTACCCTCGTAGACCGAAAGCGGAAGCGTTTAGTAACGCAGTTGATGTAGTCGAACGTCTTCGCGATCCAAGTACCGAACATACGGCACCTCTGCGATCAGCACACGTTCAGCTCGGTGACGTCCCTCGAACTCTTGATCCAGTTGAGGCCGAGGGAGAGTTCCGTCAGCACAACGGCGTGGTGATGGTGATGATGAAGTTTACCGGCGCAAGGCTTCGCCTAAGCACTATGACAATATGACCAAGGTGTGTAATTGAGGAGGAGGGCACCGCACACGGCTAAGAGAGACTTTGGTGTGCCTTTGGGGTGCCCCCCTCCCATGCATATAAAGGAGGGGGGAGGAGGCCGGCCAAGGTGTGGCGCGCCAAGGAGGGGAGTCCTACTTGGACTCCCGGTCCAAGTAAGATTCCCCCCTCCCCTTTCCTATTCCAAGATGGAGAAGGGGGGAAAGAGAGGGGGGAGAAGAAGGAGAGGCCCCCCCAACCCTAGTCCAATTCGGATGGGGCATGGGGGGCATGCGCCTCCACCTGACCGCCGCCTCCTCTCTTCCACTAGGGCCCATGAAGGCCCATTAATCCCCCGGGGGGTTCCGGTAACCCCTCGGTACTCCGGTAAATGCTCGAACCTATCCGAAACCAATCCGGAGTCCAAACATAACCTTCCAATATATCAATCTTTATGTCTCGACAATTTCAAGACTCCTCGTCATGTCTGCGGGACTCCGAACAAACTTCGGTACATCAAATCACATAGCTCATAATACAAATCGTCATCGAACGTTAAGCGTGCGGACCCTACGGGTTTGAGAACTATGTAGACATGACCGAGACACATCTCTGGTCAATAACCAATAGCGGAACCTAGATGCTCATATTGGTTCCTACATATTCTACGAAGATCTTTATCGGTCAAACCGCATAACAACATACGTTGTTCCCTTTTTCATTGGTTTATTACTTGCCCGAGATTCGGTCGTCGGTATCCTCATACCTAGTTCAATCTCGTTACCGGCAAGTCTCTTTACTCGTTCTATAATGCATCATCCCGTGACTAGCTCATTAATCATGTTGATTGCAAGGCTCATAGCGATGTGCATTACCGAGAGGGACCAGAGATACCTCTCCGATACACGGAGTGACAAATCCTAATCTCCATCTATGTCAACTCAACAAACATCATCGGAGACACCTATAGAGCATCTTTATAATCACCCAGTTACGTTGTGATGTTTGATAGCACACAAGGTGTTCCTCCGGTATTCGGGAGTTGCATAATCTCATAGTCTGAGGAATGTGTATAAGTCATGAAGAAAGCAATAGTAGAAAAACTAAACATCATTATGCTAAGCTAGCGGATGGGTCTTGTCCATCACATCATTCTCTAATGATGTGATCTCGTTTATCAAATGACAACACATGTCTATGGCTAGGAAACTTAACCATCTTTGATTAATGAGCTAGTCAAGTAGAGGCACACTAGGGACACTCTATTTGTCTATGTATCCACACATGTACTAAGTTTCCGGTTAATACAATTCTAGCATGAATAATAAACATTTATCATGATATAAGGAAATATAAATAACAACTTTATTATTGCCTCTACGGCATATTTCCTTGAGTCTCCCACTTGCACTTGAGTCAATAATCTAGATTACATAGTAATGATTCTAACACCCATGGAGTCTTGGTGTTGATCATGTTTTGCTCGTGAGAGAGGCTTAGTCAACGGGTCTGCAACATTCAGATCCGTATGTATCTTGCAAATCTCTATGTCTCCCTGCTTGACTTGATCGCGGGTGGAATTGAAGCGTCTCTTGATGTGCTTGGTTCTCTTGTGAAATCTGGATTCCTTTGCCAAGGCAATTGCACCAGTATTGTCACAAAAGATTATCATTGGACCCGATGCACTAGGTATGACACCTAGATTGGATATGAACTCCTTCATCCAGACTCCTTCATTTGCTGCTTCCGAAGCATCTATGTATTCCGCTTCACACGTAGATCCTACCATGATGCTCTACTTGGAACTGCACCAACTAATAGCTCCACCATTCAATATAAATACGTATCCGGTTTGTGACTTAGAGTCATCCGGATCAGTGTCAAAGCTTGCATCGATGTAACCATTTACGACGAGCTCTTTGTCACCTCCATAAACGAGAAACATATCCTTAGTCCTTTTCAAGTATTTCAGGATGTTCTTGACCGTTGTCCAGTGATCCACTCCTGGATTACTTTGGTACCTCCCTGCTAAACTAATAGCAAGGCACACATCAGGTCTAGTACACAACATTGCATACATGATAGAACCTGTGGCTGAGGCATAGGGAATGACTTTCATTTTCTCTCTATATTCTGCAGTGGTCGGGCATTGAGTATGACTCAACTTCACACCTTGTAACACAGGCAAGAACCCTTTCTTTCACTAATCCATTTTGAACTTCTTCAAAACTTTATCAAGGTATGTGCTTTGTGAAAGTCCAATTAAGCGTCTTGATCTATCTCTATAAATCTTGATGCCCAATATATAAGAAGCTTCACCGAGGTCTTTCGTTGAAAAATTCTTATTCAAGTATCCTTTTATGATGTTCAAAAATTCAGTATCATTTCTGATCAACAATATGTCATCTACATATAATATCAGAAATGCTATAGAGCTCCCGCCCACTTTCTTGTAAATACAGGCTTCTCCAAAAGTCTCTATAAAACCATATGCTTTGATCACACTATCAAAGTGTATATTCCAACTCCGAGAGGCTTGCACCAGTCCATAAATGGATCGCTAGAGCTCGCACACTTTGTTACACCTTTTGGATCGACAAAACCTTTTGGTTGCATCATATACGACTCTTCTTTAAGATATCCATTAAATTTGCCAAATTTCATAATCATAAAATGCGGCAATTGCTAACATGATTCAGACAGACTTAAGCATCGCTACGGGTGAGAAAGACTCATCGTAGTCAACTCCTTGAACTTGTCGTAAACCTTTCGCAACAAGTCGAGCTTTGTAGACAGTAAAATTACCGTCAACGTCAGTCTTCTTCTTGAAGATCCATTTATTCTCTATGGCTTGCCGATCATCGGGCAAGTCAAACAAAGTCCACACTTTGTTCTCATACATGGATCCCATCTCAGATTTCATGGCCTCAAGCCATTTCACGGAAACTGGGTCATCATCGCTTCCTCATAGTTCATAGGTTTCTCATGGTCAAGTAACATGACTTCCAGAAAAAGAGTACCGTACCACTCTGGTGCGGATCTTACTCTGGTTGGCCTACGAGGTTCAGTAGTAACTCAATCCGAAGTTTCATGATCATCATCATTAGCTTCCTCACTAATTGGTGTAGGAATCACTGGAACTAATTTCTGTGATGGACTACTTTCCAATTTGGGATAAGGTACAATTACCTCACCAAGTTGTACTTTCCTCCCACTCACTTCTTTCGAGAGAAACTCCTTCTCTAGAAAGGATCCATTCTTAGCAACGAATATCTTTCCTTCGGATCTGTGATAGAAGGTGTACCCAACAGTTTCCTTTGGGTATCCTATGAAGACACATTTCTCCAATTTGGGTTCGAGCTTATCAGGTTGAAGCTTTTTCACAAAAGCATCGCAGCCCCAAACTTTAAGAAATGACAACTTGGGTTTCTTGCCAAACCACTGATCATATGGTGTCGTCTCAACGGATTTAGATGGTGCCCTATTTAATGTGAATACAGCTGTCTCTAAAGAATAACCCCAAAACGATAGCGGTAAATCAGTAAAAGACATCATAGATTGCACCATATCTAATAAAGTGCGGTTACGACGTTCGGACACACCATTACGCTGTGGTGTTCCAGGTGGCGTGAGTTGCGAAACTATTCCACATTGTTTCAAATGAAGACCAAACTCATAACTCAAATATTCACCTCCACGATCAGATCATAGAAACTTTATTTCTTGCTACGATGATTTTCCAGTTCACTCTGAAATTCTTTGAACTTTTCAAATGTTTCAGAGTTATGTTTCATCAAGTAGATATACCCATATCTGCTCAAATCATCTGTGAAGCTTAGAAAATAACGATACCCATCGTGAGCATCAACACTCATTGGACCACATACATCAGTATGTATTATTTCCAATAAGTCTGTTGCTCGCTCCATTGTTCCGGAGAATGGAGTCTTAGCCATCTTACCCATGAGGCATGGTTCGCAAGCATCAAGTGATTCCAAAAGCCCATCAGCATGGAGTTTCTTCATGCGCTTTACACCAATATGACCTAAACGGTAGTGCCACAAATAAGTTGCACTATCATTATTAAACTTGTATCTTTTCGCTTCAATACTATGAATATGTGTATCACTACTATCGAGATTCAATAAAAATAGACCACTCATCAAGGGTGCATGACCATAAAAGATATTACTCATATAAATAGAACAACCATTATTCTCTGATTTAAATGAATAACCGTCTTGCATCAAACAAGATCCAGATATAATGTTCATGTTTAACGCTGGCACCAAATAACAATTATTCAGGTCTAAAACTAATCCCAAAGGTAGATGTAGAGGTAGCATGCCGACCGCAATCACATCGACTTTGGAAGCATTTCCCACGCGCATCGTCACCTCGTCCTTAGCCAATCTTCGCTTAATCCGTAGCCCCTATTTTGAGTTGCAAATATGAGCAACAAAACCAGTATCAAATACCCAGGCGCTACTTCGATCATTAGTAAGGTACACATCAATAACATGTATATCAAATATACCTTTCACTTTGCCATCCTTCTTATCCGCCAAATACTTGGGGCAGTTCCGCTTCCAATGACCAGTCCCTTTGCAGTAGATGCACTCAGTCTCGGGCTTAGGTCTAGACTTGGGCTTCTTCACTTGAGCAGCAACTTGCTTGCCGTTCTTCTTGAAGGTCCCCTTCTTCCCTTTGCCCTTCTTCTTGAAACTAGTGGTCTTGTTAACCATCAACACTTGATGCTCCTTCTTGATTTCTACCTCCACATTTTTTAGCATCGCAAAGAGCTCGGGAATTGTCTTGTCCATCCCTTGCATATTATAGTTCATCACGAAGCTTTTGTAGCTTGGTGGCAGTGATTGAAGAACTCTATCAATGACACTATCAACAGGAAGATTAACTCCTAGTTGAGTCAAGTGATTGTGGTACCTAGACATTCTGAGTATATGTTCACCGATAGAACTATTCTCCTCCATTTTGCAGCTTGTGACGCCCCCAATTCGACCGTACACTAATCATACACGCAAATGTGTGCGATCAAGATCAGGGACTCATGAGAAGATATCACAACACAACTCTAGACATAAATAAAAAATAACACAAGCTTTATATTACAAGCCAGGGGCCTCGAGGGCTCGAATACAAAAGCTCGAATACACAAGAGTCAGCGGAAGCAACAATATCTGAGTACAGACATAATTTAAACAAGGATGCCTTAATAAGGCTAGCACAAACATCAACGATCGAAGAGGCAAGGCCTCCTGCCTAGGACCTCCTAACTACTCCTGGTCGTCGGTGGTCTCCACGTAGTAGCATCCGTCGGTGGTGGCATCTGGCTCCAATGATCCACCATCTGGTTGTATCAACCGGAAATAAGAAGGAAGGGGGAAAAGGGGTAGCAAACCAATCGTGAGTACTCATCCAAAGTACTCGCAAGCATCAGATTTATACTAAGTATGCATTTGTATCAAATGGAAGGGGTGTATCTGTGGACTGAACTACAGAATGCCAAAATAGAGGGGAAAGGCCTAGCCTATCGAAGACTAGGATCTTCAAGCAGCTCCAAGCATCTTGCAGCATTTTATAACTAACAAGCATGTTGTAGCATTAATGCCGAGAGATCCTTCCTTGACTTCCTACAAGAAAGAAATCCCAGAGCCACATATCCATCACATGTCTCAAGTATCCCATTTCTAGTTATATAAGATCAGGATACAAGTCTGAATGTCCATTACCGTGGACACGGTATTCGAATATATATCTTCCTACAAGGGTGCACCACGTTACCCAACACGCTCGATCACTCTGGCCGGACACACCTTTCTAGGGTCAATGCCCGGCCTCGGAAGATCAACACGTCGCAGCCGTACCTAGGCTCAGCAGAGAGGTCCCCGCCGGTCTACATCCTAAGCACTCCGGGGTCTGGGCCCATCGCCCGTTACACTCCGGGTCATTGCGAGCAGGGCGGACCAGGCTGCACCACTACAGGATGGTGCCGGGCCAGCCGTGCCGCAATGCTGAACTGGCCGTCTGACAAAGCTTCGGCTGATACCACGACATCGAGGCCCATATCTATTCTCGCGTGGTGGTCAGTGCGTAAAGGCCAGAGGCCAACTCAAAAAATATACCCAAACCTGTTAGTGCATTGGGGGCTCGCAGAGACGAGCAGAGACTCGCAATAATGTGACCCCGTCACCCCCTCTCATGGACTTACGGCAAGGGCCTAGACTGCCCGGCCGTGCCACGTAGAAAACTCGCGGGTGCTCAACGGGCCCGCCCGACTTTCACATCAACTCGCGGGTACCCCTCAGGGCCGACCCGACTTCAACAATGGTCTCAAGTAAAGTCAAGTTAATCCTGTGTCCAAACACCAAGGGGAAAACCCAAGGAACCACCCTCGAAGGATTCCACTCAATGTAATCATCAAGGTGAACATAAGAGGAACCACCCTCGAGGTTCACACTTGAGGTGTTCCGTGACAGAGCCATATCAGAAATGGTGAAAGAGGAACCACCCTCGTTGACCACGACCGAATAGCTACATTACAGAATTGTCATCAGGAGTGCGTTATGAGGGATCACCCTCAGCACTCGATAGTAGCTCTGCAGAGTCGAGCAACTAGAGGGGCGTGATGTGATGTGAGGTGTCGGGCTCTGGTCATCGATCACGTTGATCGAGTCATCAAAGATGAAGCAGGGGCAACAAGGACAAGGTGGGAGGGCCACTGAGGGATTGCTAACCAACCTATACTAAGCAGTTTAGGATAAGCATGTAAGGTAACAATAAGCAGGTTACAAAAGCAGGCTATGCATCAGAATAGGAGCAATCAATTACAGTAGCAAAATCTAATGCAAGCACGAGAGAATGGGCGATATCGGGATGATCAAAGGGGGGGCTTGCCTGGAAGCTCCGCTGAAAGAGAAGAAGGGTCATCGTCGACTTAGTCGATCACAGGGGCAGCATCAGTCTCGGAGTCTACCGGAGAGAAGAGGGGGAAGAAATAGTAAATACAAAGCACACAAATACATGACAAGTCAACAAGTAGAGCTAGGGGTGATCTAACGCAGTACTACGCGCTATAGGTGAAGGGGGAATTCAACGGGAATGTTTTCCCGGTTTCGGGCCTGTGTTAGACAGATGACCGAAGGGGGAAAGTTCTATGTTCAGATAGTTAGAGGCATCTGACAGGAAACGAAACACGTATTCGGATTTGCCTCGTCGTTCTTAGCAACTTTCATGTATAAAACTTTTTCATCTGAGTTACGGATTATTTTCTATGATTTTTCAAAGTTTTAACAATATTTCGAAATTATTTTAATTCGAAATATACATTAAATGCTAGGTGCACCCAGCTCTGTGTACACAACTGTGTACAAAGAGGATGACATGTGGGCCCAGCGGGTCCTGGTTGACCAGTCAACGTTTGACTAGTCAACTAGGGGTGGGGCCCTCTGTCATACACACAACTAACTAATTCCAAATTAATTAGGCTAACTAAGTAATTAGTTTAATTAAACCATTTTAATTAAGTTAATTAATTAAATAATTATATTTTTATATCTTTCTTTTTTTAAGAAAAAGGGGTTGGTGGGGCCCTTTTGGCATTGGCCCAGCCATGCCTTAGCGGGTGCTGGGCGAAACGGGGCGGGCGCGTGTGTTCTCGGGTCGGGGAGAGGCCGTGGCGTCGGTGAGGCTCGTCGTCCGGCTGACGCAGGCGGAGGCGGGCGCAGGGCCGGCACCAGGATGGCGCGGGAGGAGCGGCGCAAGGCGGCTGCAGCGGCGCTAGGCAGAGCATTAGGTGGGCACGGGCAGCAGCAGGGGATGTGGCCCGCGAGTAGAGGCGGGGCTCCGCGGCGAGCGGCGCGTGACGGCAGCCGCGAGTGGCTCAGGGG
>NW_025226473.1:0-9159 GCF_018294505.1 Triticum aestivum | reverse complement strand
TTACTTAATGCTTCTGCTTTCGCTCTACGAGGGTACGTGGACACACTCTCCCTGCTCGTTGCTATGCATCTCCTAGATAGATCTTGCGTGATCGTAGGAATTTTTTTGAAATACTGTGTTCCCCAACAGTGGCATCCGAGCCAGGTCTATGCGTAGATGTTATATGCATGAGTATAACACAAAGAGTTGTCAGCGATAATAGTCATACTGCTTACCAGCATGTCATACTTTGATTCGGCGGTATTGTTGGATGAAGTGGCCCAGACCAACATTACATGACCGCGTTCATGAGACTGGTTCTACCGCCGTGCTTCGCACACAGGTGGCTAATGGGTGTCTGTTTCTCCAACTTTAGTTGAATCGAGTGTGACTACGCCCGGTCCTTGTTGAAGGTTAAAACAGCACACTTGACGAAAAATCGTTGTGGTTTTGATGCGTAGGTAAGAACGGTTCTTGCTAAGCCCATAGCAGCCACGTAAAACTTGCAACAACAAAGTAGAGGACGTCTAACTTGTTTTTGCAGGGCATGTTGTGATGTGATATGGTCAAGACGTGATGATTAAATTGTTGTATGAGATGATCATGTTTTGTAACAGTTATCGGCAACTGGCAGGAGCCATATGGTTGTCATTTTATTGTATGAAATGCAAACGCCATGTAACTGCTTTACTTTATCACTAAGCGGTAGCGATAGTCGTAGAAGCAATAGTTGGCGAGACGACAACGATGCTTCGATGGAGATCAAGGTGTCAAGCCGGTGACGATGGTGATCATGACGGTGCTTTGGAGATGGAGATCAAAGGCACAAGATGATGATGGCCATATCATATCACTTATATTGATAGCATGTGATGTTTATCCTTTATGCATGTTATTTTGCTTAGTTCGACGGTAGCATTATAAGATGATCTCTCACTAAATTTCAAGGTATAAGTTTTCTCCCTGAGTATGCACCATTGTGACAGTTCGTCGTGCCGATACACCACGTGATGATCGGGTGTGATAAGCTCTACGTTCACATATGCTATGTCTTGAGCTTGCATTGGTTTTCCTTAAAGAGGAAAGGGTGATGCAGCAAAGTAGCGTAAGTATTTCCCTCAATTTTTGAGAACCAAGGTATCAATCCAGTAGGAGACTCCTCAAAAGTCCCACGCACCTACACAAACAAACAAGAACCTCGGAACCAAAGCAATAAAGGGGTTGTCAATCCCTTCACGGCCACTTGCGGAAGTGAGATCTGATAGAGATAATATGATAAGATAAATATTTTTGGTATTTTTATGATATATATTGGAAAGTAAAAGATGCAAATAAAAGTAGATGGAAAACTTATATGATAAAAGATAGACCCGGGGGCCATAGGTTTCACTAGTGGCTTCTCTGAAGATAGAATAAGTATTACGGTGGGTGAACAAATTATTGTCGAGCAATTGATAGAAAAGCGCATAGTTATGAGATTATCTAGGCATGATCATCTATATAGGCATCACGTCCGTGACAAGTAGACCAAAACGATTCTGCATCTACTACTATTACTCCACACATCGACCGACTCCTGCCTGCATCTAGTGTTAAGTTCATGAAGAACAGAGTAACGCATTTAGAAAGATGACATGATGTATAGGGATAAACTCATGCAAATGATATAAACCCCATCTTTTTGTCCTCGATGGCAACAATACAATATGTGCCTTGCTGCCCCTGCTGTCACTGGGAAAGGACACCGCAAGATTGAACCCAAAGCTAAGCACTTCTCCCATTGCAAGAAAGATCAATCTAGTAGGCCAAACCAAGCTGATAATTCAAAGAGACTTGCAAAGATAACTTAATCACACATAAAAGAATTCAGAGGAGATTCACATATTTCTCATAGATAAACTCGATCATAAACCCACAATTCATTGGATCTCGACAAATACACCACAAAAAGAGTTACATCAAATTGATCTCCAAGAAGATCAAAGAGAACTTTGTATTGAGATTCAAAGAGAGAGAAGAAGCCATCTAGCTAATAACTATGGACCCGAAGGTCTGTCGTAAACTACTCACAACTCATCGGAGAGGCCTTGGAGATGATGTAGAGGCCCTCCATAGTTGATTCCCCCTCCGGTGGAGCACCGGCGAAGGCTCCAAGATGGGATCTCGCGGGTGCAGATGGTTGCGGCGGTGGAGATAGTTTTTCGTGGTGCTCCTGGATGTTTTCGGGGTACGTGGATATATATAGGAAGAAGAAGTATGTGGGTGGAGCAACGAGGGGCCCACGAGGGTGGGGGGCATGCCGGGCACCCTCGTGGCCGCCTCGTTCGTTGCTTGACGTCCACTCCAAGTCCCATGGATTGCGTTTGTTCCAAAAAGATCGCTCCTGAAGGTTTCATTCCGTTTGGACTCCATTTGATATTCCTTTTCTTCGAAACACTGAAATAGGCAAAAAAACAAGCAATTCGGGCTGGGCCTCCGGTTAGTAGGTTAGTCCCAAAAAATGATATAAAAGTGTAAAGTAAAGCCCATAAACATCCAAAACGGGTAATATAATAGCATGGAACAATCAAAAAATATAGATACATTGGAGACGTATCAAGCATCCCCAAGCTTAATTCCTGCTCGTCCTCGAGTGGGTAAATGATAAAAACCGAATTTTTGATGTGGAATGCTACCTAGTATAATTCTCAATGTAATTTTATTTATTGTGGCATGAATGTTCAGATCCAAATGATTTAAAATAAAAGTTCATATTGACATAGAAATAGTAATACTTCAAGCATACTACCTAAGCAATCATGTCTTCTCAAAATAACATGGCATTAGAAGGTTCATCCCTACAAAATCATATAGTTAGGCTATGTTTCATTTTCATCACACAAAATACTCCCATCAAGAACAACCCCGGTTTCAGCCAAGCAATTGGTTCATACTTTTAACACGCTTCAGCTTTTTCAACTCTCACGCAATACATGAGCGTGAGCCATGGATATAGCACTATGGGTGGAATAGAATATGATGATGGAGGTTGTGTGGAGAAGACAAAAAAGGAGAAAGTCTCACATTGACGAGGCTAATCAACGGGCTATGGAGATGCCCATCAATTGATGTCAACATGAGGAGTAGGGATTGCCATGCAACGGGTGCACTAGAGCTATAAATGTATGAAAGCTCAACAAAAGAAACTAAGTGGGTGTGCATCCAACTTGCTTGCTCACGAAGACCTAGGGCATTTTGAGGAAGCCCATTGTTGGAATATACAAGCCAAGTTCTACAATGAAAATTTTCCACTAGTATATGAAAGTGACAACAAATGAGACTCTCTATATGAAGAATATGGTGCTACTTTAAAGCACAAGTGTGGAAAAAGATAGTAGCATTGTCCCCCTTTTTGGGGGGCCTCTCTTTTTTTGGCCTTTCTCTTTTTTTGGCCTTTCTTTTTTTGGCCTTTCTCTTTTTTACGTACAATGCTCTAATAATGATGATCATCACACTTCTATTTATTTACAATTCATGAGTTATAACACAAAACTAGAACAAGATATGACTCTATATGAATGCCTTCGGCGGAGTACCGGGATGGGCAATGAATCAAGAGTGACATGTATGAAAATTTATGAAGGTGGCTTTGCCACAAATATGATGTCAACTACATGATCATGCAAGGCAATATGACAATGATGATGCGTGTCATGATAAACGAAACGGTGGAAAGTTGCATCGCAATATAACTCGGAATGGCTATGGAAATGCCATAATAGGTAGGTATGGTGGGTGTTTTGAGGAAGATATAAGGAGGTTTATGTGTGATAGAGTGTATCGTATCATGGGGTTTGGATGCACCAGCGAAGTTTGCACCAACTCTCAAGGTGAGAAAGGGCAATGCACGGTACCAAAGAGGCTAGCAATGATGGAAAGGTAAAAGTGCGTATAATCCATGGACTCACATTAGTCATAAAGAACTCATATACTTATTGCAAAAGTTTTATTAGCCCTCGAAGCAAAGTACTACTACGCATGCTCCTAGGGGGGAGGTTGGTAGGAGTTAACCATCGCGTGCCCCCGGCCTCCACTCAAGGGAAGGCAATCAAAAGAGCACTCCATGCAACAAATTTGTTACACAACTTTTACCATACGTGCATGCTACGGGACTTGCCAACTTCAACACAAGTATTCTTTAAATTCACAATTACCCAACTAGCATGACTCTAATAGCACCACCTCTATATCTCAAAACAATTATCAAGTATCAAATTGATCATAGCATCCAATTCACTTCCTATGGTAGTTTTTATTATACCCAACTTGGATGCCCATCATTCTAGGACCAAATTTATAACCATAGCAAATACCATGCTGTTCTAAGAGACTCTAAAAATAATATAAGTGAAGCATGAGAGATCAATAATTTCTACAAAATCAAGCCACCGCCGTGCTCTAAAAAGTATAAGTGAAGTACTAGAGCAAAATTATCTAGCTCAAAAGATGTAAGTGAAGCACATAGAGTATTCTAATAAATTCCAAATCAAGTGGGTTTCTCCCAAAAGGTGTGTACAGAAAGGATGACTGTGGTAAACTAAAAAGCAAAAACTAATATCATACAAGACGCTCCAAGCAAAACACATATCATGTGGCGAATAAAAATATAGCTCCAAGTAAAGTTACCGATAGACGAAGACGAAAGAGGGGATGCCTTCTGGGGCATCCCCAAGCTTAGGCTTTTGGTTATCCTTGAATATCTTGGGGTTCCATGGGCATCCCCAAGCTTAGGCTCTTGCCACTCCATATTCCATAGTCCATCAAATCTTTACCCAAAACTTGAAAACTTCACAACACAAAACTCAACAGGAAATCTCATAAGCTCCGTTAGTGCAAGAAAGAAAAACCACCACATAAGGTACTGTAATGAAATCATTCTTTATTTATATTGGTGTTAAACCTACTGTATTCCAAGTTCTCTATGGTTCATACCCGCCGATACTAGCCATAGATGCATCAAAATAAGCAAAGAACACACGAAAAACAGAATCTATCAAAAACAGAACAGTCTGTAGCAATCTGTAAGTCTCGAATACTTCTGGAACTCTAACAATCCTACCAAAATAGGAAGTCCTGGGAAATTTGTATATTGATATACATAAAAAAGAATCAACACAAAATCACGTTTCTGTGATTTACTAAAATTATTTTCATGCGCGCAAAGTTTCTGTTTTTTAGCAGAATCAAATTAACTATCACTGTAGGTTATCCTATAGGTTCTACTTGGCACAAACACTAATTAAAACATAAAAACACATCTAAACAGAAGATAGAAGGAATATTTATTACTAAACAGAAGCAAAAATCAATAAACTAAAATAAAATTGGGTTGCCTCCCAACAAGCGCTATCGTTTAACGCCCCTAGCTAGGCATAAAAGCGAGGATAGATCTAAGTAGTGCCATCTTTGGCATTCGATTCATAAGTAGCTCGCATGATAGATTCATAAGGTAATTTAACTTTCTTTCTAGGAAAGTGTTCCATGCCTTTCCTTAATGGAAATTGGAATCGAATATTCCCTTCCTTCATATCAATAATTGCACCAATCGTTCTAAGGAAAGGTCTACCAAGAATAATAGGACATGAAAGATTGCAATCTATATCAAGAACGATAAATTCAACAGTCACATAATTCCTATTTGCAACAATAAGAACATCATTGATCCTTACCATAGGTTTCTTAATGGTGGAATCCGCAAGGTGCAAGTTTAAAGAGCAATCATGAAAATCATGGAAACCTAGCACATCACATAAAGTTTTCGGAATCGTGGAAACACTAGCACCCAAATCACACAAAGCATAGCACTCATGATCTTTAATTTTAATCTTTATAGTAGGTTCCCACTCATCATAAAGTTTTCTAGGTATAGAAACTTCCAAATTAAGTTTTTCCTCATAAGATTGCATCAAGGTATCAACAATATGTTTGGTAAAAGCTTTATTTCGACTATAAGCATGAGGAGAATTCAACACGGATTGCAACAAGGAAATACAATCTATTAAAGAACAATTATCATAATTAAATTCCTTGAAATCCATAATAGTGGGTTCAATGCTATGTAAAGTCTTGACCTCTCCAATCCCACTTTTACCAAATTTAGAATAAGATCTAAAAACTCCGAATCATTGGGACGCCTTTTAAGTAAAGTTGACTCATCGCTAGTCCCATAATTATTAAGATTCATATTGCAAAACAAGGATTTAATAGGGGACACATCAATAACTTTTAGATCTTCATCATTATTTTCATGGAAACTAGAAGAACACGCTTTTACAAAGCAATCTTTCTTAGCACGCAACCTAGCGGTTCTTTCTTTGCACTCATCAATGAAAATTCTCATGGCTTTGGGAGACTCATTGATATCATGCTTAGGGGGAATAGATCTAAGTTTAAAAGAATCAACATCAAGCGAAAGCCAATCAACGTTCCTAGCCAAATCATCAACTTTAAGCAATTTTTCTTCAAGCAAGACATTAAAATTCTTTTGAGAGATCATAAATTCTTTAACACTATTCTCAAAATCAGAGGGCATCTTATTAAAATTTCCATAAGAGTGTTGTAGGAATTTCCATAATTATTAGAGGAATTACTAGGGAACGGTCTAGGATTAAAGTTTCCTCTATAAGCATTGTTACCAAAATTATTCCTACCAACAAAATTCACATCCATAGATTCATTATTATTCTCAATCAAAGTAGACAAAGGAATATCATTAGGATCAATAGGAGCACTCTTAGTAGCAAACAATTTCATAAGTTCATCCATCTTTCCACTCAAAACATTAATTTCTTCTATAACATGCAGTTTTTTACTAGTAGATCTTTCGGTGTGCCATTGAGAATAATTAGCCATAATGTTATGAAGGAGTTTAGTAGCTTATCCTAAGGTGAATTTCCATAAAAGTGCCTCCCGCGGCCGAATCTAAAAGATTTCTAGAAGCAAAATTCAATCCGGCATAAAAGTTTTGTATAATCATCCATAAGTTCAAACCATGAGTAGGGCAATTGCAAATCATTAATTTCATTCTTTCCCAAGATTGGGCAACATGCTCATGATCAAGTTGTTTAAAATTCATAATATCGTTCCTAAAAGAGATGATCTTAGCGGGAGGAAAATAAGCATCTTTGCACTTATTATTCTCAATCAAAACTATTCTTAGGCAAAGACGAAAACCAAGTTTTAGCATGATGTGTAGCGACCAGATCTCAAATAGTCTGATCTCTGTGCATCAGTGTCATCCCTGGATCGGTAATGCTGACACGCACAGTACTTGAAGGATTTATAACAGAGTAGCAATCACACACTTATTACATCGAATGTCTCAAAAGAGAACTTATTACAATAAATATGGCTTAAGGCCATCTAATAACGATAACAGTGGAAGGCTTGGAAGATAAGCGAGTCCATCAACTCCAACGACATCACTGAGTATAAGACCACGACCTAAGGCACCTTACTCATCGTCTGAAAAGTCTGCAACATGAACGTTGCAGCCCGAAAACGGGTCAACACATGGAATATGCTGGCAATGTAACACATAGAGAGTAATGAACAGGATAATGCTATCACTACATGCATATATGGCTGGTGGAAAGCTATATGGTTGCAGTTTTGCATAAAGCCATTTTTCCCTACAACAAAGGAATAAATTTTATTTAACTATCATGGTGGTTGTTAAACATTGGGAAGGTTCCTCCAACTCAATCCCAATTAAGCATCAACATTAACCCAATCAAATTTAATCAAGTAACATGATGAGATTCACATGATAATCCAGATACTAGATACTCAAAACGTCCATAACCGGGGACACGGCTAACCATGATTAGTTTATATACTCTGCAGAGGTTTGCGCACTTTTCCCCGCAAGACTCGATCTCCTCCGCTTGATTTCTCGCACTACATGGTGTTTAAGAAACGGATGACCGAGACACAGTCTTTCAGAAGCATTAACTCTCTACTCCGGGTAGACAGTACCAACCTACATCCCCTGCATCTGCTAGTCTACCTCTTCAAGAGCTCACGCAACATACTCAACTATGCTAGAGCCCATAGTAGCTTGTGGCTGCACACGGAAGTTTCTAGCATGAATAATCTCATGATCCCTTTGAGCCTGGGTGGCGGTCCATAGGAGAATCACACGGTACCCCGGGATTTCCAAAAATACAGGCAACACTGGGTTCCCCAGGTGCCTCAATCCATCCAGATGTGAATTTGAGTTGCCACCTTAAATAAACCATTAATTAACATTCTCACATCTGTCATGGATACAATCACCCAGTCCACGTCTACTGGCATAGCATAGCAATATAAGCAAATGTAGAAGTAACTCCCAAAGGTTTGATAATAAAACAGGTGATAGGTACTACCTCATCTACTTCCCAATACCCACATATTAATCAGATCCTAATCATGCAATTGTTTGAGGATTGATTCTAATGCAATAAAATTGGGTAGTAAAGAGGTATGATCAAAGTTTTACTTGCCTTGCTGATGATCCGTGAAACTTAGAGATTCGAATTAGCAAGCGGCGCACTCCGGGTTTTATCGCAAACAAACAAGCATACAATAAGCACTCATCTAATGCATAGGTAAAACTCAAATAAGAGATCTAACCAGAAAGTTCAACTTAAGAACTCTGGTTTGCAAAAAGAAATCGCGATCAGAAATAATTGCGGAAAATCCGAGAAAATGAAAAATTGACGAACAAGCTAACGAACGAACGTTCGCTGTTTGGGCTAAACGACGAAAACCGTTCGTTAAACAAACATACGGACGAACGTCCGCTAAATAGACTAAACCATAAAAAAAATAAACCGAACCGGATCTAATAAAAAAATGGATCTAGGTTTTCAGAAAAAAAAGACGATCGGTTTTCTTCGCGAAAACCGAGGCAACGGCGGCTACCTCGGGCGGCTCCGGAGAGACGACGGTGGCGGCGGCGGGCTCCGGTGCGGCGGTGCACGGCGGCAGGTGGCGGCGGCTCCGGCTCCGGCGGCGGGCGGTACGGTGGCGGCGGCGGGCGGCGAGGCGAGGGCGGTAGCGGCGGCGGGAACCGGCGGCGGCGGCGGACTCGCGCGGCGGCAGCGGCGGCTGGCAGGCACGCGGATCGAGGGTGGTGGCGGCTAGGGTTCGGGCTGG
>NW_025226472.1:0-8607 GCF_018294505.1 Triticum aestivum | reverse complement strand
GAACTTCAAGTAGAATGACAAGAAAGTTGTCACTCCCGCGAAGAAGCCCAAAGCTGGACCAAAGCCTGAAACTGAGTGCTTACACTGCAAAGGAAATGGTCACTGGAAGCGGAAATGCCCTAAATATTTGGTGGATAAGAAGGATGGCAAAGTTAACAAGGGTATATTTGATATACAGGTTATTGATGTGAACATTACTAGTGTTTATAGTAGCCCCTGAATATTTGATACTTGTTTGGTTGCTAAAAATTAGTAACTCGAAACAGGAGTTATAGAATAAACAGAGACTAGTTGAGGGTGAAGTGACGATGTGTGTTGGAAGTGGTTCCAAGATTGATATGATCATCATCGCACACTCCCTATACTTTCGGGATTAGTGTTAAACCTAAATAAATGTTATTTGGTGTTTGCGTTGAGCATGAATATGTTTTGGTCATGTTTATTGCAATACGGTTATTCATTTAAAGTCAGAGAATAATTATTGTTCTGTCTACATGAATAAAACCTTCAATGGTCATACACCCAATGAAAATAGTTTGTTGGATCTCGATCGTAGTGATACACATATTCATAATATTGATGCCAAAGATGCAAAGTTAATAATGATAGTGCAACTTATTTGTGGCACTGCCGTTTGGGTCATATCGGTGTAAAGCGCATGAAGAAACTCCATAAATATGGATTTTCGGAATCACTTGGTTATGAATCATTTGATGCTTGCGAACCGTGCCTTATGGGCAAGATGACTAAAACTCCGTTCTCCGGAACAATGGAACGAGCTACTGACTTATTGGAAATAATACATACCGATGTATGCGATCCAATGAGTGTTAATGCTCCTGGCAAGTATCGTTATTTTATGACCTTCACAGATGATTTGAGCAGATATGGGTATATCTACTTAATGAAACACAAGTCTGAAACATTTGAAAAGTTCAATGAATTTCAGAGTGAAGTGGAGAATCATCGTAACAAGAAAATAAAGTTTCTACAATCTGATCGTGGAGGAGAATATTTGAGTTACGAGTTTGGCCTTCATATAAAACAAGGTGGAATAATTTCACAGCTCACGCCACATGGAACACCACAGCGTAATGGTGTGTCCGAACATCATAACCGTACTTTATTGGATATGGTGCGATCTATGATGTATCTTACCGATTTACCACTATTGTTTTGGGGTTATGCATTAGAGACAACTGCGTTCACATTAAATAGGGCACCATCTAAATCCGTTGAGACGACACCGTATGAACTATGGTTTAGCAATAAACATATGATGTCGTTTCTTAAAATTTGGAGTTGCGATGCTTATGTGAGAAAGTTTCAACCTGATAAGCTCGAACCCAAATCGGAGAAATGCGTCTTCATAGGATACCCAAAGGAGATTGTTGGGTACACCTTCTAGTCACAGATCCAAAGGCAAAATATTCGTTGCTAAGAATGGATCCTTTCTAGAGAAGGAGTTTCTCTCGAAAGAAGTGAGTGGGAGAAAAGTAGAAACTTGATGAGGTAATAGTACCTTCTCCCGAATTGGAAACTAGTTCATCACTGAAATCAGTTCCAGTGATGCTTACACCAATTAGTGAGGAAGCTAATGATGATGATCATGAAACTTCAAATCAAGTTACTACAGAACCTCGTAGTTTTTCAGAGTACGGTCTGCACCAGAGTGGTATAGTAATCCTATTCTGGAAGTCATGTTACTAGACCGTGATAAACCTACGAACTATGAGGAAGCGATGATGAGCCCAGATTCTGTGAAATGGCTTGAGGCCATGAAATTTGAGACAGGATCCATGTATGAGAACAAAGTGTGGACTTTGGTGGAGTTGCCCGATGATCGTCAAGCCATATTGTATAAATGGATCTTCAAGAGGAAGACGAACGTTGATAGTAGTGTTACTATCTACAAAGCTCAACTTGTCGCAAAAAGGTTTTCGACAAAGTTCAAAGTGTTGACTACAATGAGATTTTGTCAACTCTAACGATGCTTAAGTCTGTCCGAATCATGTTGGCAATTGCCACATTTTATGAAATCTGGCAAATGGATGTCAAAACTGCATTCCTTAATGGTTTTCTTAAAGAAGAGTTGTATTTGATGCAACCAGAAGGTTTTGTCAATCCTAAAGGTGCTAACAAAATGTGCAAGCTCCAGTGATCCATCTATGGACTGGTGCAAGCATCTCGGAGTTGGAATATACGCTTTGATAAGTTGATCAAAGCATATAGTTTTATACAGACTTGAGGTGAAGCCTATATTTACAAGAAAGTGAGTGGGAGCACTACAACATTTTTGATAAGTATATGTGAATGACATATTGTTGATCGGAAATAATGTAGAATTATTCTGCAAGCATAAAGGAGTGTTTTGAAGGAGTTTTTCAAAGAAAGACCTCAGTAAAGCTACTTACATATTGAGCATCAAGATCTATTGAGATAGATCAAAACGCTTGATAAGATTTTCAATGAGTACATACCTTGACAAGATGTTGAAGTAGTTCAAAATGGAACAGTCAAAGAAAGAGTTCTTGCCTATGTTGCAAAGGTATGAAATTGAGTAAGACTCAAATCCCGACCACGGCAGAAAATAGAAAGAGAATGAAAGTCATTCCCTATGCATCAGTCATAGGTTCTATAAAAGTATGCCATGCTATGGACTAGACCTATTGTATACTCTGCCCTGGTTTGGCAAGGGAGTACAATAGTGATCTAGGAGTAGATCACTGGACATTGGTCAAAATTATCCTTAGTGGGATAAGGATATGTTTCTCGATTA
Organism: Triticum aestivum; assembly: GCF_018294505.1. Lineage (NCBI taxonomy): Eukaryota > Viridiplantae > Streptophyta > Magnoliopsida > Poales > Poaceae > Triticum > Triticum aestivum. Next base: position 5,828 of record NW_025226472.1, on the reverse strand, counting down.
TGGAGGTGACAAAAGGTTCATCGTAAAGGGTTACGTCGATATGGCCCTAATCCAGATGACTCTAAGTCTTAATCTGGATACATATTGAAAGTGGGAGCAATTAGCTAGAGTAGCTCCGTGCAGAGCATTATAGACATAGAATATTTGCAAAATACATACGGCTCTGAATATGATAGACCCGTTGACTAAACTTCTCTCACAAGCAAAATATGATCATACCTTAGTACTCTTTGGGTGTTAATCACATAGCGATGTGAACTAGATTATTGACTCTAGTAAACCCTTTGGGTGTTGATCACATGACGATGTGAAGTATGGGTATTAAATCACATACAGATGTGAATATTGGTGTTAAATCACATGGCGATGTGAACTAGATTATTGACTCTAGTGCAAGTGGGAGACTGAAGGAAATATGCCCTAGAGGCAATAATAAAGTCATTATTTATTTCCTTATATCATGATAAATGTTTATTATTCATGCTAGAATTGTATTGACCGGAAACATAATACATGTGTGAATACATAGACAAACAGAGTGTCACTAGTATGCCTCTACTTGACTAGCTCGTTGATCAAAGATGGTTAAGTTTCCTAACCATAGACATGAGTTGTCATTTGATTAACAGGATCACATCATTAGGAGAATGATGTGATTGACTTGACCCATTCCGTTAGCTTAGCATTTGATCATTTAGTATGTTGATATTGCTTTCTTCATGACTTATACATGTTCCTACGACTATGAGATTATGCAACTCCCATTTACCGGAGGAACACTTTGTGTGCTACCAAACATCACAACGTGACTGGGTGATTATAAAGGAGATCTACAGGTGTCTCCGAAGGAACATGTTGAGTTGGCGTATTTCAAGATTAGGATTTGTCACTCCGATTGTTGGAGAGGTATCTCTGGGCCCTCTCGGTAATGCACATCACTACAAGCCTTGCAAGCAATGTAGCTAATAAGTTAGTTACGGGATGATGTATTACGTAATGAGTAAAGAGACTTGCCGATAACGAGATTGAACTAGGTATTGAGATACCGATGATCGAATCTCGGACAAGTAACATACCGATGACAAAGGGAACAATGTATGTTGTTATGCCGTTTGACCGATAAAGATCTTCGTAGAATATGTAGGAACCAATATGAGCATCCAGGTTCCGCTTTGTTGACCAAAAATGTGTCTCGGTCATGTCTACATAGTTCTCGAACCCATAGGGTCCGCACGCTTAAGGTTTTGATGACAGTTATATTATGAGTTTATGAGTTTTGATGTACCGAAGGAGTTCGGTGTCCCGAATTAGATCGGGGACATGACGAGGAGTCTCGAAATGGTCGAGACATAAATATCGATATATTGGACGACTATATTCGGACATCGGAAAGGTTCCGAGTGGTTTGGGTATTTTTTGGAGTACCGGAGAGTTACGGGAATTCGCCGGGGAGTATATGGGCCTTATTGGGCTTTAGGGGAAAGAGAGAGGAGAGGTTGGGCGCCCCCCAAAGCCTAGTCCGAATTGGACTATGGGGAGGGGCTGCGCCCCCTCCTTCCTTCTCTTCTCTCTCCCCTTTCCTTGACTCCTACTCCTACAACTTGGAAGGGGGGAATCCTACTCCCGGTGGGAGTAGGACTCCTCCTATGGCGCGCCATAGAGAGGGCCAGCCCTCCTCCTCCTCCACTCCTTTATATACGGGGAGGGGGACACCCCTTGGAGATACAACAATTGAGCTCTTGATCTCTTAGCCATGTGCGGTGCCCCCCTCCACCATAGTCCTCCTCAATAATATTGTAGCGGTGCTTAGGCAAAGCCCTGCGATGGTAGAACATCAAGATCGTCACCACGCCGTCGTGCTGACGGAACTCTCCCATGACACTCGGCTGGATCGGAGTTCGAGGGACGTCATCAAGCTGAACGTGTGCTAGAACTCGGAGGTGCCATAGTTTCGGTGCTTTATTGGTCGGGCCGTGAAGACGTACGACTACATTAACCGCGTTGTTCTAACGCTTTCGCTTTCGGTCTACGAGAGTACATGGACACACTCTCCCCTCTCGTTGCTATGCATCACCATGATCTTGCGTGTGCATAGGAAATTTTTTGAAATTACTACGTTCCCCAACAGGATTAAGCCATGGAAAAGCTATATTACAGTAGACACAATGCAAAAACAAAATATTAATTGGTTTGCAACAGTACTTAGAGTAGTGATTTGCTTTATTATACTAACGGATCTTACTGAGTTTTCTGTTGAAGTTTTGTGTGGCTAAAGTGTTTGATCGAGGAGGTGTCGATATGAGGAAAAGGAAGAGAGGCAAGAGCTCAAGCTTGGGGATTCCCAAGGCACCCCAAGTAAATATTCAAGGAGACTCAAGCGTCTAAGCTTGGGGATGCCCCGGAAGGCATCCCCTCTTTCTTCAACAAGTATCAGTATGTTTTCGTATTCGTTTCATTCATGCGATATGTGCAAGTCTTGGAGCGTCTTTTGCATTTAGTTTTCACTTTTCTTTTATGCACCATGTTGGTATGAGATAGTCCCTGGTTGATTTATAGAATGCTCATTGCACTTCACTTAAATATTTTGAGTATGGCTTTATAGAATGCTTCATGTGCTTCACTTATATCATTTGAAGTTTGGATTGTCTATTTCTCTTCACATAGAAAACCGCCATTTGTAGAATGCTCTTTTGCTTCACTTAAATTTGTTAGAGTGTGGGCATATCTTTTGTAGAAAGAATTAAACTCTCTTGCTTCACTTATATCAATTTAGAGAGATGACAGGAATTGGTCATTCACATGGTTAGTCATAAAATCCTAAATAAACTTGTAGATCACTGAATATGATATGTTTGATTCCTTGCAATAGTTTTTCGATACAAAGGTGGTGATATTAGAGTCATGCTAGTGGGCGATTGTGGATTTGTAGAAATACTTGTGTTGAGGTTTTTGATTCCCGTAGCATGCACGTATGGTGAACCGCTTTGTGATGAAGTTGGAGCACGATTTTATTTATTGATTGTCTTCATTATGAGTGGCGATTAGTGACGAGCGATGGTATTTTCCTACCAATCTATCCCCCTAGGAGCATGCACGTAGTACTTTGTTTTCAATGGCTTGTAGATTTTTGCAATAAGTATATGAGTTCTTTATGACTAATGTTGAGTCCATGGATTATACGCACTCTCACCCTTCCACCATCGCTAGCCTCTCTTGTGTCGCTCAACTTTCGCCGGTACCATACACCCACCATATACCTTCCTCAAAATAGCCACCATACCTACCTATCATGGCATTTTCATAGCCATTCTGAGATATATTGCCATGCAACTTCCATCATCATCATATACATGACTTCAGCATTCATTGTCATATTGCCTTGCATGATCGTAAGATAGCTAGCATGATGTTTTCATGGCTTGTCCGTTTTTTTATGTCATTGCTACGCTAGATCATTACACATCCTGGTACACCACCGGAGGCATTCATATAGAGTCATATCTTTGTTTTAGATATCAAGTTGTAATATTGAGTTGTAAGTAAATAAAAGTGTGATGATCATCATTATTAGAGCATTGCCCCAGTGAGGAAAGGATGATGGAGACTATGATTCCCCCACAAGTCAGGATGAGACTCTGGACTTAATGAAAAAAAAGAGAGAGAGGCCAAGAAGCCTAAATAAAAAAAGGGAGGCCAAAGAAGCCTATTCAAAAAAAGAGAAAACAGAGAAGGGGCAATGTTACTATCCTTTTACCACACTTGTGCTTCAGAGTAGCACCATGTTCTTCATAGAGAGAGTCTCCTATGCTTTCACTTTCATATACTAGTGGGAATTTTCATTATAGAACTTGGCTTGTATATTCCGATGATGGGCTTCCTCAAATGCACGAGGTCTTCATGAGCAAGCAAGTTGGATGCACACCCACTTAATTTTCAGTTTGAGCGTTCATACACTTATAGCTCTAGTGCAAATGTTGCATGGCAATCCCTACTCACTCACATTGATATCTATTGATGGGCATCTCCATAGCCCGTTGATACGCCTAGTTGATGTGAGACTTTCTTCTCCTTTTTTGTCTTCTCCACAACCACCATTCTATTCCACATATAGTGCTATGTCCATGGCTCACGCTCATGTATTGTGTCAAAATTGAAAAGGTTTGAGATTACTAAAGTATGAAATAATTGCTTGGCTTGTCATCGGGGTTGTGCATGATTAAATACTTTGTGTGATGAAGATAGAGCAACAGCCAGACTATATGATTTTGTAGGGATAAGTTTATTTGGCCATGTTGTTTTGAAAAGACATGATTGCTTTATTAGTACGCTCGAAGTATTATCGCTTTTATGTCAAATGATAGACTATTTCTTTGAATCACTCGTGTTTTAATATTCATGCCATGATTAGATTACATGACCAAGATTATGCTAGGTAGCATTCCACATCAAAAATTATCTTTTTTATCATTTACCTACTCGAGGACGAGCAAGAATTAAGCTTGGGGATGCTGATATGTCTCCGTCGTATCTATAATTTTTGATTGTTCCATGCCAATATTAATCAACTTTCATATACTTTTGGCAACTTTTTATACTATTTTTGGGACTAACATATTGATCCAGTGCCCAGTGCCAGTTCCCGTTTGTTGCATGTTTTATGTTTCGCAAAAACCTAATATCAAATGGAGTCCAAACAGGAAAAAAATGGACGGAGAATTATTTTGGAATATTTATGATTTTTGGCAGGAAGAATCAACGCGAGACGGTGCCCAAGGTGGCCACGAGGGTGGCCCACGCCACCACTTTAAGTGGGTGCGCCCTTGACCCTCGTGGGCCCCTCATAAGGCAATTGATGCTCTACTTTGTCCGCAAGAAAGCTAATTTTTGGAAAAATATCTGGGCGAAGGTTTCAATCCAATCGGAGTTAGGGATCTCCAGATATAAAAGAAATGGTGCCAGGGCAGAATACCAGAGCGCAGAAACAGAGAGAGACAAAGAGATAGATCCAATCTCGGAGGGGCTCTCGCCCCTCCCACGCCATGGGAGCCAAGGACCAGAGGGGAAACCCTTCTCCCATCTAGGGAGGAGGTCAAGGAAGAAGAAGAAGAAGGGGGGCTCTCTCCCCCTTGCTTCCAGTGGCGCCGGACCACCACCTGGGGCCATCATCATCACCGCAATCTACACCAACACCTCCACCATCTTCACCAACATCTCCATCACCTTCCCCCATCTATATTCAGCGGTCCACTCTCCCGCAACCCGCTGTACCCTCTACTTGAACATGGTGCTTTATGCTTCATATTATTATCCAATGATGTGTTGCCATCCTATGATGTCTGACTAGATTTTGGTTGTCCTATCGGTGATTGATGAATTGCTATGATTGGTTTAATTTGCTTGTGGTTATTTTGCTATCCTATTGTGCCCTCCATGTCGCGCAAGTGTGAGGGATTCCTGTTGTATGGTGTTGCAATATGTTCATGATTCGCTTATAGTGGGTTGCTAGAGTAACAGAAGCTTAAACCCGAGTAAGGGGATTGTGGTGTATGGGATAAAGGGGACTTGATATGTTAATGCTATGGTTGGGTTTTACCTTAATAATCTTTAGTAGTTGTGGATGCTTGCTAGAGTTCCAATCATAAGTGCATATGATCCAAGAAGAGAAAGTATGTTAGCTTATGCCTCTCCCACATAAAACTTGCTATTGGTCTAGTAAAGTAGTCAATTGCTTAGGGACAATTTCACAACTCCTACCACCACTTTTCCACACTCGCTATATTTACTTTATTGCTTCTTTATCTAAACAACCCCTAATTTTATTTACGTGC
>NW_025226471.1:25191-29137 GCF_018294505.1 Triticum aestivum | reverse complement strand
GGTTAGCGTTGATTTAGCTCAAGTTAGAGATAGAGCTTCGCTCATCCATCGGATCTCCTCCTCGTGAGAGACCGCGGCCTCCTCGGAGAAGATCCTATCGGATTCAAGACCCCCTCGTGGGAAGATCCCCTTGTGGATTCAAGACCTCCTCACGGAGAAGATCGGTTACCTTTGTATCCTTACCTTTGTTGATTGTGGATCATATGTATCTCTTTGTGTTCGGTGATCTAGCACTTGTGTGATTGATCTCTTGTCGGTTGAGTGTTTCTCTCGTTCCTCCCCGTGTTTTCCTCGTGTTCTTCCGTGCGTTCTTCGTGATTCCCCGTAGGATCCACTCCAAACGTGAAAGATCGTCCACATAGGGTTCCACCCTACATCAAAAACCCAAAGTCTAAACGGTGCCCTAAGGGCTGTATATATGGAGGCAGATGGGGGAATTTCATGGCCCTTGGTGGAGGGGTCCGAAACCAACCCTATCTCTTGTTTCCCCACACATACGGACTCTAAAAATAGCCTATACTTATGTATTTCGAAATTACATGGGCCTGGCCCAATAAAAAGGTGACGCAACACCTAGAATAGCCTCTGGACAAAATTTATGAAGTGGCATCTTGTATATTTCGTCCAAGGCTTCATGCACTCATTATGGTGGCTTCAAAGGCCTGAAATCATCACTTGTAACTCTGTTCTTGTTCCCCTTGCGCATGCCATCATCTCCATGCTTGTTCTTGCTCCAATGTTCATCCTTCTCCAAGCTAGGCCCTTCATTTGTAAGCAAAACAAATGTATCCAATTTAGGCAGCATCATATTCTCATGAACATTAGAATCATTACCAAGAAACGAAATTACCTGGTAATTTAGTTGGCGTGCGCGAGCTCTAGTAATTGGTCTAGTATGTATAGCAACAGGGGTTGTGGGTGTAACAATGGTATTGATGTCCTCATCACTTTCTCTCTAGTTGATTTTCAACTTCAGCTTTATAGATTTTAAAGTAGTCTAAAGCTTCGTCTTTAGTTTGCAATAAATAAACATTGCAAAATCTAGCCACATCATCAATCAATGTCATGAAATATCTCTTTCCACCTTTTGTAAACACACCATTCATCTCACAAATATCATAATGTATGAGTTCTAGAGGTGCCAAGTTTCTCTCCTCAGCAACAGTGTGAGGCTTTCGAGGTTGTTTCGATTGCACACAACTATGGAACTTAGAACCTTTGGCAATAGTGAAATTTGAAACTAAACTCATACTAGATAATCGAGACATCACACCAAAACTAATATGACATAAACGAGAGTTCCACATTTGCATCATCATTAACACTAGCACAAATTTGGTTTACTGACTTATTGTGAAAATCTAAAAGGCAAAAGAGGAACAAGCCTTCGCACTCATAGCCTTTGCCTATAAATTTTCTAAATCTCCACATGATTACTTTATTCGACTCTAAAACTACCTTAGACCCATCTCGACATAGAAGGGAGATGCTAACTAGATTCTTATTCATAGTATGGACATGTTGCACATTCCTTAGCTGCATGATCTTCCCCGAAGTAAACTTCAGATCCACCGTGCCAATGCCACGAACAGAAGCATGTGACCCATTCCCCATTAAGACGGAAGAATCCCTTATGACCTAATAAAAAATGAACAAAGCGACGTTAGCACATACACGTGAACGTTAGCACCCGAATCAATCCACCACGAAGATGAATGAAATACTGAAAGAACAATAGGTAAATTACCATACCCATCAGTATTGCTAGCGGTCACCATGTTGACAGCCTTGGAGCTCGTTTTTCTTCTGCGGTCTACACATTCTGGGCATTCCTTCGAAAAGTGTCCAGGCTTCTCACATGCATAGCACTCTAGCGCAACCTTGTTAAACTTCTTCTTCTTGAAGGTAGTAGTCTTGGTAGGCTTGTTGAAAACAGGCTTGTTCTTCCCTTTGTTCTTGTTCTGTGGGTACCTCTGCACCATATTGACGGTAGGTTGAACCACCTCCTTTCTCCATGATATCTTTAGCCCGAGCTTTCTTTTCAACATCAAGAGATGCAATCAGATTTTCAGCCGGTGTCTCCTATCTCTTATGTTTGAGTTGTGGCGAAATTCCTCCATAAAGGAGGCAACTTTGCAATCATGCACCCAACCACAAATTTTTCGGGTAGAACACACTTAAGGAGTTTCGGTTTCTTCACAATGCACTTTATCTCATGAGGCCGTTCAACCACAGAACGACTATTCACCATCTTGTAGTCGTGGAAACTCTCCATGATGTACAGTTCACTGCCTGCAACTTTTGCACTGAATTTAGCATTCAGTGCATTCCTCAGCGTCTTTACATCTTCTATGTGCATGTACACATCACATAGACGATCATCAAGAACACTCAGAATGCATCCCACAAACATAGTATTAGCTTCGTGGAAGTTTCTCTAATCTTCCTCAGAAATTCCCTATGGAGTACCAGCACTAACGTGGAAAACTTTCAGAGCAGTAAGCCAGAGCATGGTATTCACCTGCCACCTCTTAAAGTGCACATTGATAAACTTATCCAGCCTCGGTGCATCAGCGAATCCAGCCATAGTTAACTTAGGAAATTGCCTAAATACGGTTTTTGGATTGTTGGAATATTAGGCAAGTTAATGGTTAATTCCAGTAAATAATTCATGACTACAACAGATACTGGCATGTAACAATCTAGCAAACTAGATGAACAACAAAACATGCACACCAACATAACACACGAAGTAGCAACTGCAGAGAGAGACATGAACATATCATGAAGGACGTACTGCTCGCTAGTTGCGGCAGGAACAACGGTGTTGATGATGATGTTGACGATAATCTGTTATTGACGTTGATGGAGATGACGATGAGTAGCCCCCCTGACTTGGACGGAAGACGACCCGTGATGACGAATTTGAGCAGTGAACACTTCTGAAAAACCTAATTTGTCCTCTCCCTATGCAGGATCGCAAGGACGAACTGTTCCAGAGACTTGCTCTCCCGCATGCTGATGCACGCCGACGTTAGGGATAGAGTAGACTACGGTGGCGCTCAAGTTGAGAGATGAGGCAAAACCCTAGGTGTTTTCGGTGCGTCTTTGGCTGAGGCCGCTAAGTAATATATATAGGAGAACCAGAGACGTATCGTGTCGTGATCATGATCTCAAACCGACTTGGTTTCTAGGCCAAACTTACCGAGCAAGGTCAAGACACCAAAAAAATAAAACGACAAAAGGAAGCAGTGCCCCCTACAAGGCAACAAACCAGATTTCAACGGACCATTCACGTACATGTCGCACGTACACCCTGCCCCGCCCCGCCCAACCCTGAGCCCAACCAAGCAAGGCGAGCACACATAAGTGTCTTCTCTTCCTCTCGAACCCACTATCTAAAGAGGTCCTACACTTGCTCAACTAGCAATGTTGGACTAATCTTTTGCACCACACCACCACTTTCATTTTTTCTCATGGGCTCATTTGAGATTTCAGAATTTGTTAATGGGTCAAACCCATTATTCTAACACAGGACATCCATAGTAATCTACAGTGAAGACGAGGAGGAAAGCAAGATGGTGAATGGATGATGTTTCTCCGCCGAGAAAAGAGAAAAAAAATGTGACACAAGGCCTGCAGCGAGGTGGACACGTGGAACGCGTGTTTGTGACCGACCGAGGACGAGATCGGTCGACCGGCTGGGATCCTTTCCCAGAAAGAATGATCAAAGCAATTAGAGCATCTCTAGCCGCGCCCCCAACACGGCGCCCCAAGGTGATTTTTTTGCGCCGGCACCGAAAAAACAGCCCAGTCGTGCCCCCAAGAGCCCATTTTTCACCGGTTTGGGCCGAAGTTAGGGCCGGTAGACACAGGCCGAACCCGGCGCATTGGGGGCGCCCAGAGGCGCCGAGGCGAGTGGTTTTAGCGCGAACGGGGGGGGGGG
>NW_025226471.1:13871-25181 GCF_018294505.1 Triticum aestivum | reverse complement strand
GGTTAGCGTTGATTTAGCTCAAGTTAGAGATAGAGCTTCGCTCATCCATCGGATCTCCTCCTCGTGAGAGACCGCGGCCTCCTCGGAGAAGATCCTATCGGATTCAAGACCCCCTCGTGGGAAGATCCCCTTGTGGATTCAAGACCTCCTCACGGAGAAGATCGGTTACCTTTGTATCCTTACCTTTGTTGATTGTGGATCATATGTATCTCTTTGTGTTCGGTGATCTAGCACTTGTGTGATTGATCTCTTGTCGGTTGAGTGTTTCTCTCGTTCCTCCCCGTGTTTTCCTCGTGTTCTTCCGTGCGTTCTTCGTGATTCCCCGTAGGATCCACTCCAAACGTGAAAGATCGTCCACATAGGGTTCCACCCTACATCAAAAACCCAAAGTCTAAACGGTGCCCTAAGGGCTGTATATATGGAGGCAGATGGGGGAATTTCATGGCCCTTGGTGGAGGGGTCCGAAACCAACCCTATCTCTTGTTTCCCCACACATACGGACTCTAAAAATAGCCTATACTTATGTATTTCGAAATTACATGGGCCTGGCCCAATAAAAAGGTGACGCAACACCTAGAATAGCCTCTGGACAAAATTTATGAAGTGGCATCTTGTATATTTCGTCCAAGGCTTCATGCACTCATTATGGTGGCTTCAAAGGCCTGAAATCATCACTTGTAACTCTGTTCTTGTTCCCCTTGCGCATGCCATCATCTCCATGCTTGTTCTTGCTCCAATGTTCATCCTTCTCCAAGCTAGGCCCTTCATTTGTAAGCAAAACAAATGTATCCAATTTAGGCAGCATCATATTCTCATGAACATTAGAATCATTACCAAGAAACGAAATTACCTGGTAATTTAGTTGGCGTGCGCGAGCTCTAGTAATTGGTCTAGTATGTATAGCAACATGGGTTGTGGGTGTAACAATGGTATTGATGTCCTCATCACTTTCTCTCTAGTTGATTTTCAACTTCAGCTTTATAGATTTTAAAGTAGTCTAAAGCTTCGTCTTTAGTTTGCAATAAATAAACATTGCAAAATCTAGCCACATCATCAATCAATGTCATGAAATATCTCTTTCCACCTTTTGTAAACACACCATTCATCTCACAAATATCATAATGTATGAGTTCTAGAGGTGCCAAGTTTCTCTCCTCAGCAACAGTGTGAGGCTTTCGAGGTTGTTTCGATTGCACACAACTATGGAACTTAGAACCTTTGGCAATAGTGAAATTTGAAACTAAACTCATACTGGATAATCGAGACATCACACCAAAACTAATATGACATAAACGAGAGTTCCACATTTGCATCATCATTAACACTAGCACAAATTTGGTTTACTGACTTATTGTGAAAATCTAAAAGGCAAAAGAGGAACAAGCCTTCGCACTCATAGCCTTTGCCTATAAATTTTCTAAATCTCCACATGATTACTTTATTCGACTCTAAAACTACCTTAGACCCATCTCGACATAGAAGGGAGATGCTAACTAGATTCTTATTCATAGTATGGACATGTTGCACATTCCTTAGCTGCATGATCTTCCCCGAAGTAAACTTCAGATCCACCGTGCCAATGCCACGAACAGAAGCATGTGACCCATTCCCCATTAGGACGGAAGAATCCCTTATGACCTAATAAAAAATGAACAAAGCGACGTTAGCACATACACGTGAACGTTAGCACCCGAATCAATCCACCACGAAGATGAATGAAATACTGAAAGAACAATAGGTAAATTACCATACCCATCAGTATTGCTAGCGGTCACCATGTTGACAGCCTTGGAGCTCGTTTTTCTTCTGCGGTCTACACATTCTGGGCATTCCTTCGAAAAGTGTCCAGGCTTCTCACATGCATAGCACTCTAGCGCAACCTTGTTAAACTTCTTCTTCTTGAAGGTAGTAGTCTTGGTAGGCTTGTTGAAAACAGGCTTGTTCTTCCCTTTGTTCTTGTTCTGTGGGTACCTCTGCACCATATTGACGGTAGGTTGAACCACCTCCTTTCTCCATGATATCTTTAGCCCGAGCTTTCTTTTCAACATCAAGAGATGCAATCAGATTTTCAGCCGGTGTCTCCTATCTCTTATGTTTGAGTTGTGGCGAAATTCCTCCATAAAGGAGGCAACTTTGCAATCATGCACCCAACCACAAATTTTTCGGGTAGAACACACTTAAGGAGTTTCGGTTTCTTCACAATGCACTTTATCTCATGAGGCCGTTCAACCACAGAACGACTATTCACCATCTTGTAGTCGTGGAAACTCTCCATGATGTACAGTTCACTGCCTGCAACTTTTGCACTGAATTTAGCATTCAGTGCATTCCTCAGCGTCTTTACATCTTCTATGTGCATGTACACATCACATAGACGATCATCAAGAACACTCAGAATGCATCCCACAAACATAGTATTAGCTTCGTGGAAGTTTCTCTAATCTTCCTCAGAAATTCCCTATGGAGTACCAGCACTAACGTGGAAAACTTTCAGAGCAGTAAGCCAGAGCATGGTATTCACCTGCCACCTCTTAAAGTGCACATTGATAAACTTATCCAGCCTCGGTGCATCAGCGAATCCAGCCATAGTTAACTTAGGAAATTGCCTAAATACGGTTTTTGGATTGTTGGAATATTAGGCAAGTTAATGGTTAATTCCAGTAAATAATTCATGACTACAACAGATACTGGCATGTAACAATCTAGCAAACTAGATGAACAACAAAACATGCACACCAACATAACACACGAAGTAGCAACTGCAGAGAGAGACATGAACATATCATGAAGGACGTACTGCTCGCTAGTTGCGGCAGGAACAACGGTGTTGATGATGATGTTGACGATAATCTGTTATTGACGTTGATGGAGATGACGATGAGTAGCCCCCCTGACTTGGACGGAAGACGACCCGTGATGACGAATTTGAGCAGTGAACACTTCTGAAAAACCTAATTTGTCCTCTCCCTATGCAGGATCGCAAGGACGAACTGTTCCAGAGACTTGCTCTCCCGCATGCTGATGCACGCCGACGTTAGGGATAGAGTAGACTACGGTGGCGCTCAAGTTGAGAGATGAGGCAAAACCCTAGGTGTTTTCGGTGCGTCTTTGGCTGAGGCCGCTAAGTAATATATATAGGAGAACCAGAGACGTATCGTGTCGTGATCATGATCTCAAACCGACTTGGTTTCTAGGCCAAACTTACCGAGCAAGGTCAAGACACCAAAAAAATAAAACGACAAAAGGAAGCAGTGCCCCCTACAAGGCAACAAACCAGATTTCAACGGACCATTCACGTACATGTCGCACGTACACCCTGCCCCGCCCCGCCCAACCCTGAGCCCAACCAAGCAAGGCGAGCACACATAAGTGTCTTCTCTTCCTCTCGAACCCACTATCTAAAGAGGTCCTACACTTGCTCAACTAGCAATGTTGGACTAATCTTTTGCACCACACCACCACTTTCATTTTTTCTCATGGGCTCATTTGAGATTTCAGAATTTGTTAATGGGTCAAACCCATTATTCTAACACAGGACATCCATAGTAATCTACAGTGAAGACGAGGAGGAAAGCAAGATGGTGAATGGATGATGTTTCTCCGCCGAGAAAAGAGAAAAAAAATGTGACACAAGGCCTGCAGCGAGGTGGACACGTGGAACGCGTGTTTGTGACCGACCGAGGACGAGATCGGTCGACCGGCTGGGATCCTTTCCCAGAAAGAATGATCAAAGCAATTAGAGCATCTCTAGCCGCGCCCCCAACACGGCGCCCCAAGGTGATTTTTTTGCGCCGGCACCGAAAAAACAGCCCAGTCGTGCCCCCAAGAGCCCATTTTTCACCGGTTTGGGCCGAAGTTAGGGCCGGTAGACACAGGCCGAACCCGGCGCATTGGGGGCGCCCAGAGGCGCCGAGGCGAGTGGTTTTAGCGCGAACGGGGGGGGGGGCGCCTAGTCAGTGAGACGCCGCTTCGTTGCCCTCATCGCCTCGGTTCCCGCGGGAATCAATGCCAAGGCTAGCCAAGGCCGCCGCGTTGCCGCGCCAGTCAGCCTCCATTGATGCCTCACGAGCGGCGTAGTGAAAGCACCGCCGACGCGCGTCCCGCTTGCTACCGCCACGCGTCGCCCAGCATGCCGCCTCCCGGCCGCCCCGCTTGGTCTATAAAAGGCGCCCACTCCCCGCCGGTGAACGCCACACCCTCCCTCTCTCGCAAAAGCCATCTCCCCCTTCCCGCTGACAAGCGAATATGGCCAAGAGGTACCCAGGCGATGGCGCAGCGGCGAACGGCTTCGGCCGCCGACACCTCCAGGAGCCGGAGGCGCGCCTCCTCTACGGGGCCGAATCCCCGGCGCCCCCTGACATGCGCATGCCGGGGGTATGGAGGCTGAGCGCCGCCGGCGTCCTGGTGCCGCCGGTGCCCGAAGGGGCGGCACGACGGGTGGAGATCGCCCGCATCCGCTCCTCCCTGATGGAGGAGCAGCGAAACGCTGTGGACGATGTACTTCCAGCGCCGCCGCGAGGAGCAGATAGCCTCCGTCAACGGCGTCATTCCCTGCGGCCGCCTCAACGCCGAAGGACGGCGCGAGTGGTGGGGCGTCCCCGGCCGCACCCTCGAGGCCGTCCTCGACCACATCGAGACCGGCAACGTGCCGCGCCTCGAGTACCCGACGTGGCCGTCCTTCTCTCGCCATCGCGGCAGTTCCTGGACGCCGCGGCGAGTGGAGCCGACGTCCTCGTCGTCGGGCTCCGGCCCGCTCTCCTCGGGCTCGCCGGCACTCCGCCCCGTCAAGCCAGAGCCGGAGGAGACGCCGCAACGGTGTCGCACCCGCAGTGGCGCCCTCGTCATCAACGAGCGTGCCCGCCCCTCCCCGCGCTCCCTTCGCCCGAGCCGGGTCTGCTCCCCGTGAAGCCGGAGCACGCCGACATGGTGGCTCCCGACGATGAGTCTGCCCTGAAATGGGCGAAGGAGGACTACGTCCGTGAGCAGGTGCGCCGCCAGCGCCAGGCGTACGAGGAGCTCCAGGCCCGGCGACGCGGCCGCGAGGAGGGCGGCGTATCGTCCTCGACAGCGATGAGGAGGAAGAGGCCGGGCCGTCCAGCTCCCGGCCGCGCGTCGGCGACCCCGGGCAGGGTTGCAGCAGGGACGGTGGCTCCAGCGGGGCGCGCGACGACGGTGACGGTGGCGTCGGCGACGACTACACCCGCTTCTACAACCTTCTCGACATGTAGATGGCGGGCGATGGACGCGGGGTAGTGGCTAGCGGCGTAGTTTAGCCTTAGTTTGGCGTACTTTGTATGTTTTTACTTTTTTGTACAAATTTCAATTAAATTTCGTTGAGTTTGAACCAGACCTACGTAATTTTCGCCGAACTCAGGGCGACCTTGCGGGCAATGACAGGGGACCGAGCCTCCCACAGACACCAAACTAACGTCGGTTGGCCCAGTCGACCTCTTTTCGCCGTCCCGGGGCCCGAACGGCTGAAGATGCTCTTACCGGTAGCTCAGAAGGCGCTTTATGACAGCTAAACCAGCGCACACACACAAAAAAAAAATGGAGGAGAAAAGAAAAATGGCGGGTTTGTTCCGGCATATCGCCGCCGCTCTCCTTTTCCTCCTCACGGCCGCTTCGACCGCCGGCGCTTCCACTTATTACGCCTCGGATCCCAACCTCGGATCCGCCCGCGTCGTCTTCCAGGTCCTCCCCCATGATCTTGATTTCTGTTCCTGTTTCTGCTCTTACCGTCGTGAGATTCGCACCCAGGTGTTTCGCCCTGAACTCCTGCAAATTGAGCGGCCTATTCTAGCGTTTGGGGGAGGAAAAATATCCCGGATTAGTTTTTGTAGATTAAATCCTCTATATCTGTCGACGAATTTGCTTTTCTTTTTTTGAAACTTGTAGATCGATTTGTGAATCGTGAGTATCCATGAGGATCTTAGCTGGAATTTCCGAGCCGCTGCTGTAGTTTTACAAAGATTCATTTTGGAATTGGTTTAGCAAGGGTGGTACGGCCAGAGTGTATTGGAGTTAAGAGTGAGAGGATTGCAAGATCCAGGAATCTAGGATTGGTGAGTGTGCTGCTGCATATTTCTCATCAAAATTCTGATTTTCTCGGTTACTCCTATTGGCCGAATACACCTAACTACTCCCAACTGCTAGATGATACGGCTGTAATGGCACAAACTGGATCAGATTTTTTCAATGAAGGGCGACTTTATTATCTCAGAATGTAGCATCAAGCGATACAAAACATTATGAGTAACACCCGGCCTATGCATAACTAGGATGCACACAGCCAAATCCAGAAGTCTGACAATAATTCATTAAATAAAACTGACAAATCAGCAACAGTAGAGTCCTATAGACCGACACTCTGCCTATGTCAAAGGAGGTGGTGAATCGATCCGTAGGTTATGCTGCCACCCATGTCGGGAAAAAACCTCCGTAGCCACCTGCTCCAATCGCATACACACCGCCATGAACAACGGTTGGTACTCCGTCCGTTGTAGCATAGACCACGTATTTAGCGAGTGCGTACACCGGAAAACAACCTGCAGAGGAGAAGCCTTTTTGTCATCAAAAACCAAATCATTTATACATAGTCAAAGCGACCAAATTAAGGCATACGCTCCCATCCTTATTAGCGTTTTTAACCTATTTGTAATACCGTCCAACCAAGACCACAAATATTGGCAACACTTGTGGGCGGATACAAATCTGATGCTATTTGGATGACCGACCACGTAGAACATGCAAACTTGCATTGAAAAAAGAGGTGTTTGATTGTCTCGTCACGAATACAAAAACAACACTTCTTACTCCCTGGCCAGTTGCATCATGCAAGGTTGTCTTTAGTTAACACAACTCTCCTACAAAGATACCACATGAAGATTTCACTTTTAGTGGAATCTTAGACTTCCAAATTTTCTTGTTATTACTCACTGGTACCTCAGAGTGCACTGTACATAGAGTCTACTGTGAAAGACCCTGATGTCGTAAGGTTCTAGCAAAACACATCCCGACCTTATCTCAGGTTAATCTAATCCATCCGGGATAAAAGATTATGCCATGCCACAAGTCGGGGGCCAATCAAATCCCGCCTGAACGAAATATTCAGCGGGGAAGAACTGAGCACGTGCGCAATAGTATTATTCTAATCGCGACCAATGTTATACAAGGCTGGATATTGTTCTCTGAGACTGACATTGCCTAGCTAGATGTCTTCCCAGAAACGAATCTCCCACCTGTCCTTTATCGCGAAGGACCCAAAGCGAAATAGATGTTTCTTTGTCGTCATTAGGCCACCCTCTTCTCTTCTTTTTTCTTTTTATCTTCAGCCAACCTCATTTCCTTTTCCCAGTCGGCTTGCTTTTTTTTGTGCGGGCACTTGACCACTTTTCTTTCCTCGAGCAACCGGCAAGGCAGAGGCCGCGGCTGCGCACATGGGTGCAGTGGAGCAAGGCAGTGCGGGGTCGCGCAAGAGTGAACCGGGGCGAGGCAGGGCGACGCGCGGGCGCGGTGCGCGTGCGGGGACGTTGTGGAGCAGCCGGCGCAAAGCAGTAGACGCGGAGCGAGTGAACGGAAGGTGGAGGATCCGGCTCGGGCGGCGGCCGGCAGGGATGCTGCAGAGCAGCGGGCGCGGAGCGGGCGGATGGAAGGCGGAGGATCTGGCGTGGGGCGGCGAGCCAGCAGGGATGCTGCAGAGCAGCTGACGTGGAGCGGGTGGAGGGCGAAGTAGCCGCCGCTAAGCGGGCGTCGGGGCGGAGCAGTCGGCGTGGAGGAGCAGAGGCACAAGTGCAATGCGATGCAGTGGCTGGGGCGGGTGCGGAGCAGCCGGTCGTGGCACACTCCGCAAATGGGAGCGAGGCGAAGGAGGCTGGAGTAGTGCGCGGTGGTCAGGGACGAAGGCGAAGCAGTCGGAGTGGCGCGCAGGTGGAGATGCAGGTGGCCGAGCGCTGGTGGGCTTGATGGCGACGACGGCCAGAGCAGGGGGAGAGGAGGGGCCACGCGGAGGCGCGAGCTGGAGCCGACGAAGGACGCGGCAATGGTCGGCCACGCGGTGAGCCGGAGGGCGCGGGTAGAGCTGGCCCGATGCAGGCCAGGCGCCAGAGGCGGCTAGGAGGCGGGTGGCGCGGAGGCCGCCGGAGGCTGCTGGAGGCGGGGTGCTGGCGAGGCCGGGCGCTAAACGGGGATGACACGACCGGGCTCGGAGGAGGCCAGAGCTGGCGAGGCGCGCGAGGGCGAGGCTGGCGACGCGCAAGTGAGGCTGGGGCGTGGTGGCAGAGCCGGCTGCTGTGGCGGGGGGAGCAGCGGAGGTGTCCTGCGCGGTCGCGCTCGGGGTGAAGCCGGTCTCCGACCGACGCGGTGCAACCGGCCGCAGGGCGTGCAGGCGGAGGCGTCTGCGCGGCGAGGTACTGCAGGCGGAGCCAACACAGAGCAAGGCGCGGCGGTGCAGCGCTGTCGCAGGAGGAGGCAACAAGGCGTTGGAGCGGACGCGGGGAAGGTCGGGGACGCACGAAGCATGGTGCAAAAAACACCATTGTCTGCGTATTATCTGACTAATGTATGGCCATCATCTGGGAAGTGTATGACCATGGTATGGAGATTATCTGGGGCTTGTACGGGGCACAAGAGGGAAGGTGCAGAGAAGGACCTGCGGAGGGCTTGCCGGCCAGTCGTTGGAGCCGTGGTGATGAAGGACCAGTGGCTGCAGGAGGCGGTGAACGCGGGGACGACTCGAGAGACGCCATGGGGACGGTGGTGCTCGCAAGTAAGGAGCAGCAGAGGAGAGGGCGAAGGGATCGAGCGCGAGGAGGATGGCGTCGACGACATGGGTGGGGAGCGGACGCGCGACCGCGGGCAGAGCAGCTGGCGGGGCGGCACGCCTGGCCGGAGTGAGGCGGCGGTGGGGAACGAACGAGTGGCCGTGGACGGAGCAGCGCGCGGAGGCACGCGAGCGTGCCGCCACAGGACGGCGGCGGCGTCATGGTAGTGGTGACGAAGAAGGTCCTGTCGGGACCGCGGTTCCAGCAGCAGCTTGCCCCACAGTGGGTGCAAACTGTCGTGGTGTTCCCGCGGGTGGTGCCGCGTCATGGCAGATGCATGGGAGCTACAGTGAGATCCGGCACGGGATTGGGCAACAACACGCGGTGGTTTACCCAGGTTCAGGGCCCTCCGTGGGAGGCAACACCCCTAGTCCTGCATGTCTGGTGTATATGCGCAGAGTTACTCCTAGAGCTGTATTACAGGAGGTAGTGGAGAGCTATGGGCTTCAGGCCTAATGCATATGAGTGAGTGTGTGGCGTGAGAGCCAGAGATGAATGTATAGCCGTGAGTGAGTGTGTGGCATGAGAGCATCTCCACTCGTGGCCCCAACAGCCCCCCCCCCTCGGCCGAGCTTTTCGCGCCGGCGCCAAAAAAAACCCCAGTCGCGCCCCCGGGACGCCGAATTCCGCCGGTTCGGCCATTTTTTTGACCCCCCAGTCGCGCCCCCAGGACGTCGAATTCCGCCGGTTCTGCCCATTTTTTGGCCCGGCGATCCCAGGCCGAACCCAGCGCACTGGGGGGCGCTTGGGGGCTCCGGCGAAAGGAAAAACCAGGCCTGCGCCACCACTGTCAGGCGAAAAAGCATCTTTCACGTCCAGATTCGTCCCCCGCGCGCGCACGCCCTTCTGCCGCCGTGCCGATCCCAATGCCGCCTACCTACGCACCGCGGCTAGAAAGACCATTCCCCCGCCGGAAAAAAAGAGGGTTCGCCCCGACAGCCTCCACCCCGCTCTTGGGCGAGCTTTGCGGCGCTCCGGCCACGCAGGCGGGGATACCGGCGGCTGCGCGCCTACCATGCCCGCCAGGTGTTTGGCGATTTGTCCGCTTGGCGATGGACTCGCACGACGAGGAGGCATTCGCGATGCTGCTGGAGGAAGCCGATGACGACGCCCAGGACGAAGAGCACCTCATGGTCCTCGCCGCTCTGGCCGACCTGTTCGCGAGCAATGCAAAGCCGCGGCGAGGTGGCTCGGCGCCAGTCCTGCTGAAGGCAAAGCAGAGGCATCAACTGGAAGGCTATTGCTTGCTCTACGCCGACTACTTCGCAGACGCCCCACTTCACGGCGAGAAAGTATTTCGGCGCCGTTATGGGATGAGCCGAAAGCTCTTCTTCAGGATTGTGAATTCCATCCGTGAGTTCGACAGCTACTTCAAGTGCAAGGAGGATTGCACCGGCACACTTGGATTCACCTCACTCTAGAAGTGCACGACAGCTATGAGGATGCTTGCATACGGAGCTCCCGATGATTCACTGGAAGACTATGACGCATGGCCGAGTCCACGACCATTGAGTGTATGTACAAGTTCTGCAGGGCAGTGGTGGCAGTGTTTAGACCTCAATACTTGCGATCACCCAATGCTGAAGACACTGCTCGGATCCTAGCACAGAATGCAGCAAGAGGATTTCCTGGGATGCTTGGAAACATCGACTGCATGCATTGGGCATGAAAAAACTGTCCATTGGCTTGGCAGGGGATGTACAAAGGCGCCAAAGGATCTTGCAGTGTGGTACTTGAGGCAGTGGCCACACAGGACCTTTGGATTTGGCACTCCTTTGGTATGCCAGGAACTCACAATGACATCAATGTACTGCAATGCTCGAATGTCTTTGGCAAGCTTGTTGAAGGTCAATGCTACTCCGATGAACTTCGTCAATGGGCGCCACTACAATAAGGGTACTACCTAGCAGATGACATCTATCCGAGATGGTCCACATTTGTGAAGACTATCTCAAACCCTGTGCCAGGAGGCAAGAACTCCTACTTTGCCAAGTGTCAGGAGGCTTGCAGAAAGGATGGCGAGCGGGCATTTGGTGTGCTCCAATCTCGATTTGCTGTTGTCCGGTACCCCGCTCAGACCTGGTCGAAAGATCAAATGTGGGAAGTCATGACTTGCTGTGTCATCTTGCACAACATGATCATTGAGTGCGAGTAGGAAGAGCCAGTGTTTGATACTGAACCATATTATAGGCAGGGTCCTCTTGCCCAAGTTGATCACCATCTACCGGCAACCTGGACTGCCTTCCTTAATATGCGTTAGGAGATCCGAGACCCACAGGTGCATCAACAACTGCAACACGATCTGGCGGAGCACCTATGGAGGCTCAAGGGCAACGCCTAGCTCGACGTGTGATGAAATATGAGTTTTTATTTGTTGAACTATTTGCTTTGTATTGATTTCTGTGATGAACTTTGTGATAAAAATTAGCTTATGTTGAATTTGTGTCGAAGCACGCCGAATATGGGCCGAAATTGGTCCAATTTGCGC
>NW_025226471.1:9477-13739 GCF_018294505.1 Triticum aestivum | reverse complement strand
GGGGGGGGGGGGCTGGGAACCCGAGCCCCCTCACACTGATTTTTTCGCCGGCGCCCCCCAGGCGGCGCTATTTAAGCCCCTGGGGGGCCGAACGAGTGGAGATGCTCTGAGTGCCTTGTGTTGGCCAAGTGAGCCCCCCCCGTGCATCTTGTAAAGGGATGCCCAGGGGACAAGGGGTGGCCCACTTGGCCAACTATATTATTGAGAGGTCATCCAAAGTGACGCATGATGCATGCACAGTGCAGCACTATCGGGGCGCATTGAAGTGACGCGCTATAATGTTTGCTTTATCGGCAATAGTGACCACGGTATGGCCGTCTTCTCCGTGTCGGGTACGCCGCGGTTGACTCCGCGTAGCAGGCCGGCTGGAGCAGCCGGACGGGAAGCAGGCTGGAGCAGCCGGGTGGCGAGCCGGCCGGGGTGGACGGGCAGCCGGACCGAGGGGCGTTGGCCGCCCCGATATTTTGAAGTATCGTTTCATCTCCTTAAGTCTACCCAAGGGTCATTCCCCGACAGGAATCCGGCTTGCAAACCGGAGCAGAATGAACCGAGTGCGCAGCTGGTGGCGCGACAGGACCCACGGCCGCCTGTATCCGCACCGAAGCAGTGGCAGAAGCATATGCGCTGCAGCTGCAAGCAACGTCGGGGCAGCAGCATTTGGCTGCTTGAGCGCCAGGTTCATATGCGTGTCTGGGCCATTCTCCGTGACTGCTGCATGCGGCATGTAGCCAAGAGCCATAGACCGGACCTCCACAGCTACTGCCTGTATGGCGCACTCAGCTGGGGACTGCGCCTGGTCCACTTCATTCGCGTGAGCAGCAGCAGCTACGGGCAGTCCTGTTGCTGCCATATACACGTCCGGCTGGCCAGCCGAAAAGCCCGGTTCTGCTGCCTGTACTGATCTCTGCATGGACTTCATGGGAACCGCCGAACTAGTTTGAGCATCCAACGTCGTATTTTCACCAACAGCTTGGACATTTTTAGACCTCTTGCTAGCATCTCTGTCAGGCATATCCTCATCCCGGTTAGCGCCGTCCTCATGGCCATCATCATGGTTTTCCCAAATTCGTGGCATAAAGTCAACATCCGGGACGTAGTCCTCCAGAACAAACCGAAGTGAATAGCCATTAAGTTTAACATAGACATCCGACGAGACCGAAGCATCAACAGACCCATCTTTCTTGGAGAAAATATTCAAAGAATGCACGGCCATGTGAATTCGCACAATTCCATGCCGGCGCAAAGAAACCAAATCAACATCTTGCGTGGCTCCTATAACTGATCCAACCGCCCACAAACCGAGGAAATGGCGGAGAGGTGGTGGAACGCCAGTGACATGAACCCATACGGGCTGCAAAGGAAGAACGGATGTGACCTCCTCAGCTATCCATTCACTGAATGCAACCTTCACGTTGTATGATTTCACATTGTACTCAAAAGCTGCCACACGTTTCAAAATCTCGATGGATGGGAAACAAACTAGGAAAGCATTGTCTCCATGCGGCACGGCTTCCCACTTCCAAGAAGACTGGAGTGAGGCGATCTTAGCGACCTTTACCTCCACCTCAGCAGCACATAAAGAACCACCAGAGATCGTGACCAATGCAGTTGGCAGTGTTGGTGGTGCTAGATGTTCCTTGAAAAGCGAGTGAGGTAGTTGCACGAACATAAGTTTACAAGACCGCATCCACCGAGCGACGCAATGGGCCTTGGCTGCTTGAGCACAGGACAACGGTGCATAGGGTGCTTGTAGTTGTTGCAAATATGACAGTAGTGTATCACCGTGCAGTCCTTGGAGAGATGATCATCTGAACGACATTTGAAGCACCAAAGGCCGGCTTTCCTTCCTTTCGGGCCCAGTCCAGCGGCGTCCGTCGAGGCCGCAACCACCGGATCAGATAGTTTATTTGCATTGTTGTGTAGCATACCTAGTTTTGTTTTTTGTGCTTTGCAAGAACTTTGTTTTTAATGTTCTTCTATATCTGTTGGTACTTTTGTTCCTTTATATGACCCAGTTAATCCTCAAATGTAGTATGCTAATCAACTTTCTTACTGACATCACCTACTTGTTTTGCAATTGTACCTGCAGTTAAATCATGGTGACATTGAATTCGGCTTCTTTCCTCATGTTGCACCTAAGACAGTTGAACACATTTTTAAACTTGTGCAGCTTGGATGCTATAATACAAATCACTTCTTCCGGGTATGAATAAATTTGATAACTTGCTGACACAGTTTGTTTGTTTGTTTGTTATGGACTACTTTTTATCATATGCATGCACATCTGTTACTGGTTGCAGGTTGACAAGGGTTTCGTTGCGCAAGTTGCCGATGTCATGGGAGGTAGAAAAGCCCCTATGAATAAAGAGCAGGAACAACAGGCAGAGAAATCAATTGTTGGTGAATTTAGTACTGTCAAGCATGTCAGAGGAATACTCTCAATGGGAAGGTACTCCCTCTCTGAAGTTTCGGCAGAAACCTGTCTTATCAAACCATCTGGTTCTGGCCTAAACCATAATATCATGTACTAGCATCTTTCTGTATGCATTGGTTCATATGGTTCTCCATAGTTCCTTTTGTCGTCCAGTACAACTCCAGATGAATGCAATGTATATCCTTATTCAGAGTGGATATTGTACATGCAAGGGTGGGTGCTTGAGTCTAGGGTTTAGCTAATTATTTATCTTTAAAAATTCTGAAAAACATTCATAGATTCATTCATAAATATGATCAGGTATGCCCTGCACAAAAAAGAAGCTGCTTTGTATCTA
The DNA here is from genome assembly GCF_018294505.1 of Triticum aestivum. Taxonomy (NCBI): domain Eukaryota; kingdom Viridiplantae; phylum Streptophyta; class Magnoliopsida; order Poales; family Poaceae; genus Triticum; species Triticum aestivum. Next base: position 10,968 of record NW_025226471.1, on the reverse strand, counting down.
CAATTACATTTTATCAGCTTATGATATTTACTTATTCTTCCCCTCTGCAAGGTATTCTGACCCAGACAGTGCCTCCTCTTCCTTTTCTATCCTCCTTGGTGATGCTCCCCACCTTGATGGCCAGGTATTTAGCATTTTTTGAAAAGACTCATATTCAATGTCAGTTAAGTAACTGAATGGAGATTGATGCCTAATGGTTTTCAGTATGCTGTATTTGGGAGGGTGACTAAGGGTGACGATACATTAAGAAAACTAGAGCGCCTGCCAACCCATAAAGAAGGCATTTTTGTAATGGTATGTATCTGTCAATGCCAGTCCTATGTGTGGGCAATCTGTTCCACCTTATTTACCTCTCGAGTGCACATGTTAAATATTTGAATTCTTCCACATGCTAAATTGCACCATATTTATGTATTTATTCCATTTTCAGCCAATTGAGCGCATTGAGATTCTGTCGACATACTATTATGGTAACAACTGAAAGTTCCTTGTTTCTTCCCCCTTTTATTTTTATTTTCTGTATCTTGAACATCATTACCACAAACAAAATACACTAGCATATATGCAAAGCAAAACAATGATAGTTAGAGTGTTACACCGCATGCCCTTTAGATGGTTAGACAATTTATTAATGAAATATATGTGATGTTTACATATTGAGTTGATCTTCTCTATCATTGGAAGTAGTTTTTTTTCTCTAGTAGTTGAATAGATGTCAATATGAAGGTTCTATAGCTAATACTATCATGTATATACCTAAGAGAGTGATCCCCATTAATTCTAATTATCTCAACATGCATGTTTCAACATAACCAAAATTGTTGTAGCCGATAGATTTACTAGCTTGATCCACTAGCATCTGTCTGATCTACGCATGAGAATCCTCTACCATGAAACATGCACAAGTGCATTCTAAGTAGGTTTTAGATCACATTGCATTTAATTGTGACATGCACAGCTTTTCATGTTACTATTTTTTGTTTATGTCGAAATCTATCACATTGTTTCGTAAGGACCGAGTTAGTATTCTACAGAGTATTTAGAAACTATATATCCAATTCCATGGCAACACGAGGGGTATCATCTAGTTAAGTAGAATTTTAGACCCCTACCCATCTACATTTTTCATTCTAGAGTGATTGCTGATGAAGCAACACTAACCTGTGAAAATATTAGGTGTTAAAAGGTTTGACCTATGCCTAGTAAAGTAATAGTAATGAAATATTAATCTGTATGGTACACAAAAGTATAATATTGAATTTCTGATCTAAAGAAGTATATGCATGATTTCCCTGCTACCAAGCTGTTATGTATCGGAGTACATGGGCCTACCATGGCAGCTACCAATTATGGGAAGAGGTCCCCAACCGCTATCTTAGATAGTCTATCCTTTAAATAAAGAAGATATACTTTAGCTTGCGAAAGCCAATTAGGGATAAGATCTGTGACCTCTTAGATTGGATTGTTAGGCCTCTGTCTAAACAGGACACC
>NW_025226471.1:0-9467 GCF_018294505.1 Triticum aestivum | reverse complement strand
AATAACTCTTCTATCTTTGCTTCCAGGGCTGAGAGCTTCTCCCTAGCCCTAGTACAAAATCTATTCAGCACTTTAGCTATGACATGTGTATTTTCATGTATCAGAACCTGCTGTAAACTTTGATCCAGAATGTAAGTACTACCATGCTGAAAATAACTTGAAGGTGTCTGGAGAGAATAATTGGAGAGAAAGATTGATTGTTCTTGCTTCCTAATGTGAGATACAATACATCCTTGTATATGGGATGTTTTGCCCTTGACCTTTACCTAATGCAACTAGAATGTTTAGAACTTCCCTAATCCGAGCTGCCTGCTACCAAATCTGCTAGCTGATTCTTTCTCTGACTAGGACTCCTAGTCATCCCCTATTCTCTGGTACCAGCTTTTCTCTCCTTTGCGGACATAATGCCGGCATTGCCACTGCCTATACTGATCGCTTTTCCTAACCAGAGTCCACAATAGAACCACTGCTGACTAGATCGCCATATTTGAGTACTAAAACTTTAGGTCAGCAAGGTCGTAATAAAATTGACATGTTCCATGGTGTACTATTTTCCTCTGTTTGCCTCTAGTATTCTGTCTGTATGTCCGTAGTTAAGTGACAATTCATTACTGTAAGTTGTCTTTTGGTATTCTCTTTTGTGGGCTAGCTTTATGTCACAGATATTTGTTCATTTAAATCCTGAAGGTGCACAGTTCAGCCTCAATTGTTTTTGACTTGCATGCAGATATTGATGTAGAGAGCTGTGAAGCAGAGAAGTCTATTCTTAAGAGGAGACTTTCTGAATCAGCATCAGAAGTTGAGAGATGGGTGAGGATCTCACTTGAGAAATATAAAAATGTATTCTTCTTACACATGTTCATAGTGGTCAACTAACGTTATTTCTATTTTTGTAGAGACGAAAATGCTTCGCATGATCCAGCGATTGAGTGTCTTTATTTTCCTTTCGGTCTCACCGAGAAGACATGCGTTTCAAAAGGACATCCATATTACCTCTTCCAGGATTTAGAGTGCATGTGCATTCCAAGGAGAAGGGTCAGACTTGTACTATGTTCCGTTTCGAAAAAAAAGACTTGTACTATGTCCAAATGCGTTGTACTATAATTTTTTCATGAGTTTGATGTTACTGTGAACGCTTTGATAACTTTTCTTCATTTAAGTGTTTTGCATAGGTCTGCACGTTTGGCATTGTTTCTCTATGGTGACCAAAATTTTGTCTTGTACCTATGTGGCTGCTTAGCACATGCACAACGTGAAGCATTGGGAAGGACCTAATGCAATCCAATCGACCGATAATATAATGGAAAAAAAAATTCAGTATTACACATATATGCTTTCCCTGCTCGTGCATTCACCGTGTTACAGAGGCGGTGCGCTGTTTGCTCTGCGCTATTGCTGCAGGACAATGACACTGTGCACTAGAGAGATGACAGTGATTGCCACGAGGTGGACGGTGTGTTAGAGCATCTCCAGTCTCCCCAGATGATTTATTTGCGCCGGTGCTGAAAAAACGGCCTAATCGTGCCTCAGGACGCCTGAATTCCGCCGGCTTGGGCCGTTTTCTTGCCCGGCGCTCGTAGGCCGAACCCGGCGCATTAGGGGGCGCTCGGGGCTCCAGCCCAAGGGAAAAGCGTTCCTGAGCCACATTGACAGGCGAAGAGTCAAGCCACCCGCCCAGATTCGCCTCCTGCCCCCAGTGCTCGGCCGCCACCCTGTCGACCCCGGCGTCGACCACCGCCCGCCGCAGCTAGGTAGGCCGTCTTCAGCCAGGAAAAAGAAGGGGTTTCGCCGAGGCAGCCTCTTCGCCGCCGCCCCGGGCACCTTTTTCGGCGCTCCGGCCGCGTGGGCTTGTATGCCGGCGGGCTTGCGCCCACATCTCCCAGTTTGGTGAATTGCCCGACCCGGCGATGGACTCCGAAGATGAGGCGCTCGCGGCGTTGCTGGATGAGGAAGCCGAAGTCGACGTCCAGGAGCAGGAGCATCTCATGGTGCTCGTCGCCCTCGCCGGCCTGCTCGCGAGCAGTGAGAAGCCGCGGCGTGGTGGCTCGGCGCTTGGGCGGGTGAAAGCAAAGAGCCGACATCGTCTGAAAGTCTACTGCATACTCTACTCGGACTACTTCGCCGACGCTCCATTGCACGGTGAGAAAACATTTCGGCGCCGTTATCGGATGAGCCGATAGCTTTTCCTCCAGATTGTGAATTCCATCCGGGAGTTCGACAGCTACTTCAAGTGCAAGAAGGATTGCACCGACACACTTGGATTCACCTCGATCCAGAAGTGCACGACAGCTATGAGGATGCTTGCATACGGAGCTCCCGGTGATTCACTCGACGACTATGGGCGCATGACCGAGTCCACCACCATTGAGTGTTTCTACAAGTTCTGCAGGGCAGTGGTGACAGTGTTTGGACTCAAGTACTTGCGAACACCCAATGCGGAAGACACTGCTCGGATCCTAGCATAGAATGAAGCAAGAGGATTTCCTGGGATGCTTGGAAGCATCGACTGCATGCATTGGAAATGGAAGAACTGTCCATTTGCTTGGCAGGGGTTGTACAAAGGCGCCAAAGGCGGTTGCAGTGTGGTGCTTGAGGCAGTGGCCACACAGGACCTCTGGATTTGGCACTCTTTCTTTGGGATGCCAGAAACTCATAATGACATCGACGTCCTACAGTGCTCCCCAGTCTTTGCCAAGCTTGTTGAAGGTCATTCTCGCACGGTGAACTTCGAGGTCAATGGACGACAGTACAACAAGGGGTACTATCTAGCTGATGGCATCTATCCGAGATGGTCGACATTTGTGAAGACCATCTCAAACCTTATGCCAGGAGGCAAGAACGTGTGGTTTGCGAAGATTCAGGAGGCTTGCAGGAAGGATGTCGAGCGGGCATTTGGTGTGCTCCAATCTCGATTTGCTGTTGTACGGTACCCCGCTCAGACCTGGCCGAAAGATCAAATGTGGGAGATCATGACTTGCTGTGTCATCTTGCACAACATGATCATTGAGAGCGAGCAGGGAAGAGCCAGTGTTTGACACTGAACCATACCACAGGCAGGGTCCTCTTGCCCAAGTTGATCAGCAACTACCGGCAAACTGGACTGACTACCTCAATATGCGTCAGGAAATCCGAGATCCATAGGTGCATCAAGAACTGCAACACGATCTGGTGGAGCACCTATGGAGGCTCAAGGGCGAGGCCGGGAATGACATGTGATGAAACATGAGTTTTTATTTGTTAAACGATATAATTTGTAGTGAACTATTTGATTTATGTGATGAAACACGCCGAAACACGTCGAACTATGTGACGAGCTAATTTATTCCTATTTGTATGCGAAAATTCACGCCGAAACCCGCCGAACCGCGCCGAATATGGGCAGATTCACGTAGTTATCGGGCCATTTTTGAACATATTTGGGCCGGAAGCTGGGCTGAATTCGGCGCCTGGGGGCGACCTGGGGGCGACGGCTGCGTGCCGAACCGCCCCTAGCGCGGAGTTTATCGCCGGCGCACCCCCAGGACGCTCTTTTTCGGCGCCCTGGGAGGCCAAACGGCTGGAGATGCTCTTACTGGACAAGATTGCATTTGTGCATAAGCTACCATCGCTTTGGTACGTAGTGATAAGGGCATCTCCAACAGCGTCCTCAATCGCCCGCAAACAACTCTGGATCATGATGCCAGATCATTTTGGCCATTCAACACGGTGCCGTATGCGTTTGTGATTCGTTTCAAACATATTTATAATTTTTTATTGTTAAATGCTATTATGTTATCATATATATATATATATATATATATATATATATATATATATATATAGACGGTCTATTCTGCTAATATGAACAGAATAACTATTCTGCACATCACTTCCGCACTGCACGCTGAACGCAAGTGCACGTCATTCTTTGAACCAAGTGTGCTGCTGTACTCACACGAGTGAACTTCTCGCCGGAAAAAACTGCACGCGTTATTTTTTCGCTACTGTTTTTGCTCTAATTTTTTAACCGTTTATCGGAATGAGGCGTGTAATATACCGTTGAAAAGCTATGGATTAGGCGCAACTTCGACATGTTGAACACTTTTCGAGATTCCACACGGTTTAAGAGCAGTTTTGAAAATGGTGCGGCCCATGACGAGTGGCAGCGAGCGTTTTTTCGTGATTTCTTCTAAACCACTCGTCGGAATGAAGCAAACGGTACGCCGTTGGATAGATATCGTCGGGGCGCATCTTTTCCATATATAATTTTTTCTCTAATTCCTTACGGTTTAAGAGCAGTTTCAAATTTATTAAATCGCGGAACTCAGTTTTTCAAATTTTTTCAAAATTTTGGTACTGTTTTTGCTCTAGTTTTTTAACCGTTTGTCGAAACGAGGCATGTAATATATCGTTGAAAGCTATGGACGAGGCGCAACTTTCATATGTTGCAATGTTTTTAAGATTTCTTACGGTTTTAAATTAATTTTGAAAATCGTGTGGCGGACGACGAGTGGCAGATGCTGTTTTTCGTGAAATTTTAACAAACCGCTGCTCGTAATGATTCAAACGATACGCCGTTGGAAAGGTATCGATGGGGCGCAACTTTTTCATGTAGAACACTCTCTAATTCTTTACGGTTTAAGAGCAGTTTTAAATTTACCAAAACACGGACACTCTGTTTTTCGCGACACCCAAATCGACGTGGATACTTCATCCGACTGAAAACCGCACTGCATCAGACGAAATGCCGCACTGCATTAGACGGGCAAGAGAACTGCATGGTTTGCCTTTTTGTGGGACATAAATTTTTGAAGACGAGGAAAAAAACCGCACTGCTTTTAGACGGAAAAGCACACTACATCAAAGAGTCAAGCGAACTTCATGATTTTCTTGTCGAGCGTAAATTTTCTCAGACGAGCTTTTGTGAGTTTTTGTCGTTATTTTTTTATAAAAGAACGCACTGCTTCGAATGGAAAACCGCACTGCATCAGAAAGTCAAGCGAACTTCATGATTTCTTTTTGTTGGACGTAAATTTTCTCGAACGAGTTTTTGTTGTCTTTTTTCGACTTTTTTTACCAACGCGAGTGGACCGCAGAGACGAGGGAAGTGAACTTCGACATATATCAAAGTGAACGACATTGCCTTTTTTTGTTTCGCAATTTTTTTCGCACTTCCATGTTGTGCGCAGGTGAACAGTGTAACTCACAAAAATGAATCACATCGGATGACCAAACACACTGCAAGGTGTTCCATTGATATAGTGAACCACAGAGGAGCTTTATAGTGGAACCAAGTGGGAAAACAAAGTGAGCTTCAAAACATATATATCTTTTCTTTATTTTTACAGACACACACACACAACATACACACAAAATCAACACTGTCACCAGCCGAACAGCAATTGAGGACTAGCCGTGCTGCACTACATCACACCTCAGGGGCATACTACACCTACAAAGTCGCCAAAATGGCCAATGGCAACCTGGGAGGTCGGTGGAGACAAGGAGATACCATGTTCCTGAACTGCATATTCGAAATAAAATATGCTACTTGTGCCTGACGAGAGAGATGGCACTTTTTTCTATACAAATAAAAGACAAAAATGCCGCCCGCGCCACTGAACTGCATTCTGTGCCGAACCATGCTGCCGCAAACTAAATTTTGTGGAACTTCCCTCAACCAAAAAGAAAGCAAGCAATCAAGTCCCGGGAGTGGCTCGCGCGGCCAACCGTAGCGGCCACGCACGGCCGTGAGCACCGCAGTGCATGTGCGGCGCTACCGCACTACATGCGCTGCCCTGCCGCACTGCATCCGCCCCCTGCCAATGCATCATCGTTAACCACCGGAGCGAACTGCAGGGAATGCAGAGGAGGAGGTGAACGGTGGAGGAGCTCCGACCAGGCAGCTAGCGTCGAATGTGTGTGTGTGTATATATATGTATGTATATATATATATCTCTATGTGTGTGTGCGCGCGCGCTATACAAAAATTATATTATTTTTATGGACTATCTATTAATTTAGTGCCCAGTGTCAGTTCCTATTTTTCGTTTTTTGGTTTCGCAGGGAATCAATACCTACGGAGGTCAAATATGTTGCCGATTGAACATTGTTTTGTTGGACAACAAGAAACACAGGAACATTTGGGAGACATCGGGAGGGGCCACCAGCTAGCCACAAGGTGTTACATCCCAGATCTTTCCCAAATCTGGTATGTTAAAAGTTTCACAGGGAACTAAATTTTTTCTAGGAATTTCCCATGATTGCCTAGGATTGTTTGAAAATGACTTGGATTGCTTGATTGTTTCCCTAGAAGGATGGAAATCTAAATGCCACTAGTTGAAACCCTAGCTAGCCTTGGTAGGAACCCAAGCCATTTTGAAAATAATTTTTGGGCAAAAGCATTTTCAATAAGCCCCAAGTAATATTCAAAGCCAAATTAATTTTTTCCCAAAAGAATTGACTTGGATTCATTTTGAAATCAATTCAAATCAGAAGGAAATTATTCAGAAAATGATTTGCATTTTATTTGGCAGGAAATCAAACTGCATAAGTCCAAACAATAATCTTGACCCTCTGCCAATTTTCTAAAAAAGGATTTGAAACAAATTTGGTTTTGAAACCAAATTCAAGTTCAAATAAGAAATATAAGTGCCGGAATTACATGTCCATTTTGTCCAAACAAAATGTTCAAACATTTCTTAATATTCCATTTGGAATATAGAAAACATTCTCTATTCAAAGAAAATTCAATTCAGATTCATTTGAAAAGATAGACAAAACAGAAAAAAGGAAAATCAGAAAACTAAAAAAGAAAAGAAAAGGCCCAGCTGAGCCAGCCAGCCATGCCGCAGCCCAGCTGAGCCAGCCAGCCAGGCCGCAGCCCAGCTAGCCGTCCGAGCTAAGCAAGCCCCGCCCACACCCCCCTCTCTCCCGCTCTCATTGACACCCTGACCCCACCCGTCAGCTCCCTCGTCCTTACCTTCAACCGCTCCCTCTCGCACGCGCGCATGACCCAAGCCCCACGTCCCGCACGTCGCCCATGCCCGCGCGCCCTTCGACCACGCCAGCCGCAATGGTCATGTCCTGTAAATAGGACTAGACCCCCTCTCCATTTCCCCTTTCCTTTCGCTTCACATCGCCGCCAAGCTACTCGCCGGCGAGCACTCGTATCCGCCTTTGACCTAGCCACTCCGATGATGATTCCGGCAAACCTAGCCCACCCCTAAGATCAACCACTCACACCACTCATCTTCCCGTGTCCAGGCGACCCCTAGACATCTCCGTGCCTGAAACCCCCTGGATGCCCTTGACCACCAGTGCCCGAAACCCCCAAATTACTCTGGCGATCACCAAGGTTATTTGGCCCGCGCACCTTGTCCATCGTCTTCACCACACATGTGCACGCCTCCCTAACCATTTGGTTCACCCTAGGTGCTCCAGATCGACGCGTGCGTCCACACCCGTAGCTCCGCCGCCGCACCCGAGCTCCGGCGAGCTCGTAGCATCACTTCAGTCATCCTCAAGGCCGTTCATTACCACTCCCACGTGCACCCATGCCTTCCACCATCTCTGGCGCCCCCTAGAATGTCGTCCCCGATGAGGTCCGAGCCATGCGTCGCCGTCCACGTCGTCCCTGGTGACTTCTCAGGTAACCTAGCTCTGGTGAGGATCTCCTCTGTCTAATCTCAGCCATAGATCTTCGATCCAAAGCATCTCACACAATCACTTAAACTAAAACGGTATCAGCCAACCATATCACGCCACATCATCAACATTATTCAAAACATTATCCAGAAGAAAATCAGTTAATTAATTATAAGGGAATTTTGCAGAAAATACCATGAACTTCAAACACTCATAAACTAATTATCTACAAGTAGATGATTCTTTTTGCAAAATGGTCCTTATGAAAAATACTTTCATCTTGTCCAGAAAAATTTCACATTTGAATAATTTAAAATTCAAATTCATACATCATGAATTAAATTTGAATAGGGCATAACTTGCACATAATAAATCCAAATTAAATTATTCTTTTTACAAATTGAACCTAGTGAAATGTATTATCATCCCACACCACTTTAGTTCAAGTTTAGATAATTTAAAAATACATTTGACACAGAATACAATATGGGCCTAAATTCAAATAGAAATTAAACCTAATTAGGTTTAACTTTGAAATAAAAATTGTGTCATAAAACAACAGTGATACAGATGAGTTCAGAAACTATATTATGAACCATAAAAATTATTTGGACTATTACTTGACTTTAGGTAATTCAGACAACAATTGAATTAAATTCATACATAGTTTGAATTGAACATTTATACCTGATAACCCACAAGTATAGGGGATCACAATAGTTTTCAAGGGTAGAGTATTCAACCCAAATTTATTGATTCGACACAAGGGGAGCCAAAGAATATTTGCAAGTATTAGTAGCTGAGTTGTCAATTCAACCACACCTGGAGATTAATTATCTGCAGCAAAGTGATCAGTAGCACAATAGTATGATAGTTTTGATAGTGGTAGCAAGAGTAACAGTAACAGTGATAGCAATGATTTAGTAGCAAGTGTAATAGTAACGATGGCAGTAGTAACTTAGCAAGAACAATATGGAAAAACTCATAGGCATTGGATCGGTGAATTCGTTGGATAATACTCGTCATATAACAGTTATAACCTAGGGCGATACGGCAGTAGCTCCAGTTCTAAATATAATGTTGGCATGTATTCCGTAAATAGTCACACATGCTTATGGAAAGAACTTGCATGGCATCTTTTGTCCTACCCTCCCGTGGCAGCGGGCTCCAATTGGAAACTAAGGGATATTAAGGCCTCCTTTTAATAGAGTACCAGAACAAAGCATTAACACATAGTGAATACACGAACTCCTCAAACTACGATCATCATCGGAAAGTATCCTGACTTCTATCACTCCGGGGTTTGTGAATCATAACACGTAATAGGTGACTATAACTTGCAAGATCGGATCTAGAACATAGATATAATGGTGATAACATAAACGGTTCATACCTGAAATCATGGCACCCGGGCCCAAAGTGACAAGCATTAAGCATGGCAAAGTCCTAGCAACATCAATCTCAAAACATAATGGATACTAGGGATCAAGCCCTAACAAAACTAACCTGATTACATGATGAATCTCATCCAACTCCCTCACCGACCAGCGAGCCTACGAAGGAATTACTCACTCCCGGTGGGGAGCATCATGGAATTGGCGATGGAGAAGGGTTGATGATGGTGAAGATCGAAGACCCCCCTCTTTGGAGCCCCAAATGGACTCCAGATCTAGCCTCCCGATGAAGAACAGGAGGTGGCGGTGGCTCCATCTCGTGAAATGCGATAATTCTTTCTCCCAGATTTTTTTCTTCTAAAAAATAGGTATTTATGGAGTGGATCCAGGGTCTGCGGGGCCAACAGGTGGGGACAACCCACCTGGGCGCGCCAGGAGGGGGGGGGG
>NW_025226470.1:0-1222 GCF_018294505.1 Triticum aestivum | reverse complement strand
ATTATGTTGCTCATATCATGCATATGGCATCTTGCATTGCTATGTCATTTGCTTAGTTTAGACATGCTTTGTGTGAATGCCACCTGCTTGATGTCTAATTACCATATATGTGAATTATGCAATGCCATCTTGTTGTAAGACATTATATATGTCAATTATGCAATGTTATCTTGTTGCAAGGCATTATATATATGAATTATGCAATGTTATCTTGTTGCAAGGCATTATATATGTCAATAATGCAATGCCATGCTGTTTAGCAAGCGTCATATATGTGAATTATATCATGCCGTCCTTTTTTTGTATTTCTCATTGCTTTTGTCGACAATGTTTGTATATTCAACTGCTCTTCCTGTGCATCAGCCATTTGAATTGGCTATGGAGAAATCTGGAGTGAAAACAAGGTCTTCAGAGCAGACAATGCTACCTGCTGAAGCAAATATCTTGCTGGTTACAGATAGATCTTCAGAGGAGGATTCAGAGGCAGATGACCAGTCCTATCATCCCCTTGAGGTGTATGCTCAAACTTGGCAGGGTTATATTACTCATATCATGCATATGATGTATTGCAATGCTTAGTTTTTACATCATATACACAATATTGAATGCCATCTCCTTAGTTGACACATCATATATGCGATTGCCTTCTGCTCACTTCCTTAGTATATAAATCATATATTTGAATTATATCATGCCATGATGTTTACATGGACGGCATGTATCTGAATTATGGCATGCCAACCCATTTTCCAAAGACATAATATAGTTATATCATCTCATCATGTTTACATAGTCATCATATTTTAAAATATGTCATTCTATCCGTGAATTATATCATGCCATCATGTTTCCATCGACGTCATGTTTGTGATTTATGGCATGCCAACCACTTTAATAGACACATCGTATAGTTATATCATGTCATCCTGTTTACATAGTCATCATGTTTTGAAGTATGTCATTCTATCATGTTTAGTTAGCCATCATACATGTGAATTTGTGTCATGCTATCCTGTTTAATTAGCCATCATATATGTGAAATTATGTCCTGCTATTCTGTTTGGTTAGACAACATAAATGTGAATTATTTCATGCCATGTTTTCTTCCCTACTATCCATTGCACCTGTCTATCTTACAATGTATGTACATTCAATTACTTTTCTTGTTTATCAGCCATTTCAATTGGAGGGGGTGATGGCAGTATCTGTGGGAGTAAAAACA
>NW_025226469.1:0-1897 GCF_018294505.1 Triticum aestivum | reverse complement strand
TGTGTAACCCTAGCCCTCTCCGGTGTCTATATAAACCGGATGGCTGTAGTCCATAGGACGAACAACAATCATACCATAGGCTAGCTTCTAGGGTTTAGCCTCCTTGATCTCGTGGTAGATCTACTCTTATAACCCACATCATCAATATTAATCAAGCAGGACGTAGGGTTTTACCTCCATCAAGAGGGCCCGAACCTGGGTAAAAACATCGTGTCCCTCGTCTCCTGTTACCATCCGCCTAGATGCACAGTTCGGGACCCGTACCCGAGATCCGCCGGTTTTGGCACCGACAGTGACCAATGTCTTCAGCAGCGATGGGATTAACTGCTGGAATGTCTTCAGCTTCATAAGCCTCTATGGAAGCAGGCTTATGAACAATCATCCGTCGTTCTTGGTGTTCAGATGTAGGGCGAACCATTGAGATAGGTTCAACAACTAAGGGCTCTGTGGGAGAAGCCCAATTCTTCTTGGTTTTGCGCTTCTTCTTGGAGGAGCAACATCAGAGGCTTCGGTGTTTTTCCTTTTTCTGGCTTCAGCCTCGGCAGCCCTCGTCTTCTTCAGTTCTGAAGCGGTTGACATGACCTTTGGCTTCAAGCCAGTCATGCTATTTGGGAAGACTATGCGAGGTTCATCCTGCCTTGAAGGTGCAGATTGGACAGTTGATAGCTTCTTCTTCTTTGCAGCCATTCTGGGGTCAATGCCAGGACAACCAAGAGCCTTGCGCTTCTCAGCCTCATTGTAGGCTAGCACACACTTGTCAGCCAGACTCTTCATGCGCTCACGAGAGCCTCTAGCTTCTCTGCGCTTCTTGTGAAAGGCTTCTTTGAGCTCGTGCAGCATGATCTTGAAGTTTTTGACATCTTGCACGCTGAGCTTGGCCACATGCTTCTTGAACTGAGCTTTCTCATAGTCGATCTTGTGCTTCAGTTCAATGATGCGCTGAGCAAGAGCTAGCTCAGAAGCAATGGCGCCATTGAAGGTGACGCTGAGGCCAATGGGAAGTCGCAGATCATCAAAGCTGAGATTTGGGGTGTCAAACCACTCATCAATGAAGTTATGGATGATTGCCACATCAAAGAGATGCAAATCATTGAAGATCTCTGCTTCTTCCTTGCTCTTGATCAGTTGCTCAAGAGCATCATCTACAAGATCTTCATTACTGGACAGATCAATGTGCTCTTCTCACAGAATGGCAGCAGGAGTCAATGTCTGATCAGTATTCTTGAAGATTTTCTTTTTCTTCTCCGTCTTCTTGGAGATGCGTGATAGATCTTTAGACTGCACACTGTCTTCAGGAGGTGCAGTGGCCAGTGGCTTCGCACGTGAAGCTTTTGGACGAGTAGCTGATCGTGAAGCCTTAGTCTTCTTTAGCTTCTGCGGCTTTGGAGGGGGAGCTGGGGCTTCATCAGTGTCAGCATCATTATCAGAATGATCCACTTTGGCACCTTGGACCAAGATGTATGTGATGAGGCCATCAAGGTTTGAAAAGGGGCCGATGACATTGGGTTCTGCATCACGTGAGCCGTCAGCACGGGGAGCAGAGGGACCAGGGTTGAAGTCTAATCCCAATGACTTCTTGTTTTCCTTGGCCGATGCCTTTGCATGCTGGAAGTTGCGCTTGAAGAGATTATCGTCATGACACCAGAGCAATGATGATGGGTCGGCATTTTCAGGCTGTGGTCCACGGACCATACAAGGATAGAAACCCTGTGCAATAGCTTCAGCTCTATTCTTGGGTGGAAGGCCTCGATAGAGAATATCACCCCAAGGACTTTTGATAGCATTCTTCTCAGCGTATTCCTGGGTCACGAACTTGTATTTGAACCATTGTTCAGCCCAATATCGTCGAATCCACTGGATTCGTGTCTTGCGCTGATTATAATCCTCTTCAGGATCT
>NW_025226468.1:0-7111 GCF_018294505.1 Triticum aestivum | reverse complement strand
GGTAAAAGGCAACCCATCAATATAATCCTTACTAAGCACAAACTTCTCTGATATAGTGTAGTCGGGAGAATTCAAAAAGATAATAGGACTATCATGCGTGGGTGCAATAGCAACAACTTCATGTTTAACATAAGGAACTATAGCAAGTTCATCTCCATAAGCATAATTCATATTGGCATCTTGGCCACAAGCATAACAAGCATCATCAAAAAGGGATATTTCAGACAAATTCAAGGGACCATAGCAATCATCATAACAATCATCCTTCGGTAAGCACGAAGGGGAATTAAACAATGTATGAGTTGGAGGGTTACTCTCATTAGAAGGTGGGCACGGGTAGCTAATCCGCTCTTCCTCCTTTTGTTCTTCGCTCTCCTCATCATCTTTTTCATCCAATGAGCTCACTGTATCATCAATTTCTTCTTCCATAGCTTCCTACAAAATATTAGTCCCTTCTTGGACAGCGCAGACTTCCTTAATAAATGCATTAATATAGTAATTGTATTCATAATTTTCATAGCAATATCTAAGTATAGCAAGATTTTCAGGCCTACAAACTGCATCATCAAAATCATCAAACGCTTTAAACATAGATTCAATCTCATAAGCACCCATAAAAGCAAAAAATTCTTCTATTTGTTCCACATCATAGTAATCATATCTACCATCAGCATAAGAAGCCAAGGTTTCATTATCATTGAATTTGCATGAAAAGGGAAGGTGTGGATCCTTCACCCTAGAGCAACAAGTATAATCATGCATCACACATAGTTGACGAGCATACCAACGCAAAATAATAAATTGATCCCATAATAGTTTCCCTTTTTGTGTCGAGCGATAGTCCCTAAAGTATTCACGTTGATCCAACTTGTCTCCCATTATAAAGTTGAATGGGGTTTTCTCAGGATTATCAAAGTAGTATATAATATCTCTAGCATAATGAGAATCGAGGGTTGTAGGAGTTACCCCATCTCCATGAGTAGCAAGTACACCTAATTTTTTTGGTATTTTGTGTTCCATATCCATAACTAAAGATAGAGAACAACTAAGAACAAGAAATAAAAATTACTTAGTGATAAAGCAAACAAGCACACACGAGAATATTCACCCCAAAGCTATGACTCCCCGGCAACGGCGCCAGAAAAAGGTCTTGATAACCCACAAGTATACGGGATCGCAACAGTTTTCGATAAGTAAGAGTGTCGAACCCAACGTGGAGCTAAAGGTAGAATAAATATTCCCTCAAGTTCTATCGACCACCGATACAACTCTACGCACGCTTGACGTTCGCTTTACCTAGAACAAGTATGAAACTAGAAGTACTTTGTAGGTGTTGTTGGATAGGTTTGCAAGATAATAAAGAACGCGTAAACATAACTAGGGGCTGTTTAGATAAAGATGCAATAAAGTAAGTATTAGTAGAGAGCTTTTTGTTACGAGAAAGTTATTTGTCCAAGGCAATCGATAACTAGACCGGTAATCACTATTGTAATTCTATTTGAGGGTGAGGCATAAGCTAACATACTTTATCTACTTGGATCATATGCACTTATGATTGGAACTCTAGCAAGCAGTCCGCCACTACTAAAGATTCATTAAGGTAAAACCCAAC
Organism: Triticum aestivum; assembly: GCF_018294505.1. Classification (NCBI taxonomy): domain Eukaryota; kingdom Viridiplantae; phylum Streptophyta; class Magnoliopsida; order Poales; family Poaceae; genus Triticum; species Triticum aestivum. Next base: position 5,499 of record NW_025226468.1, on the reverse strand, counting down.
CATAGCATTAAAGCATCAAGTCCCCTTTATCCCATAGGCAACAATCCCCTTACTCGGGTTTAAGCTTCTGTCACTCTAGCAACCCACTATAAGCGAATCATGAATGTATTGCAACACCCTACAGTGGGAATCCCTCACACTTGCTCGACACGGAGAGCAACATAGGACAGCACCAATAATAAAACATGCAATTCAAACCAATCACGATCATCAATTAACCCATAGGACAAAACGAATCTACTCAAACATCATAAGATAGCCATACATCATAGGGAAATAATATATAGCGTTGAGCGCCATGTTTAAGTAGAGATTACAGCGGGTAAGAGAGAGGTTACACGCTGCATAGAGGGAGGAAGAGTTGGTCATGAAGGCGGTGAAGTTGTTGGTGAAGATCGTGGTGATGATGATGGCCCCCGGCGGCGTTCCGGCGCCACCGGAAGCAAGGGGGAGAGAGCCCCCCTTCTTATTCTTCTTCCTTGACCTTCTCCCTAGATGGGAGAAGGGTTTCCCCTCTAGTCCTTGGCTCCCATGGCTTGGGAGGGACGAGAGCCCCTCCGAGATTGGATCTATCTCTCTGTCTCTCTCTGTTTCTGCGTTCTCAGATTCTACCCCTTCACTGTTTCCTTTATATCTAGAGATCCATAACTCTGATTGGGGTGAAACTTTTGCCCCGATCTTTCTTATAAAATTAGCTTTCTTGCGCAAAAAGGAGAGCGTCAACCGCCTTACGGGTGGCCCACGAGAGCCCAAGCCATTCCCAGGGGGAGGGCGTGCCCCCCTGTCTCGTGGCCACCCCGGACACTGTTTCGCATTGATTTTACTTCCCAAAAATTATAAATATTCCAAAAAAAATCTCCATCCGTTTTTATCCCGTTTGGACTCCGTTTGATATTGGGTTTCTGCGAAACAAAAAAACATGCAACAGACAGGAACTGGCATTGGGCACTGGATCAATATGTTAGTCCCAAGAAATAATATAAAAAGTTACCAAAAGTATATAAAACTTGAATAATATTGGCATGGAACAATCAAAAATTATAGATACGACGGAGACGTATCACATCCCTATTTGCATAGATATTGAAAGTGTGATTACTGTAAAAACGACACTAGTTGAAGCATAGACTCACAAATATAAGCATTCCAATTTCTTAATGGAAAAGGTAGCAAGAATTTTTCGAACCACCTTTTTGAAGGAATAAATAAGGCAACAAGGGCTGATGTCAGAAAGGCATATATAGTTCTTTTTGAAAGAATGATTGACTCCTGACCTTTCCTCTTATTTTAAGCATATTTTGTGCAGTTCAACTAAAATAAAATGCCATCACCGCCTTGACAACTCAGTGACACTGTACAAAAGGAAATGTCTTAACATTACATCATGATGTCAGGTATGTAGTAGACAGGCATTAGAGACAAACACACAGACCTCCTCCGATAGCATAATGAACATTAATTTTAACAAAGGTGTGACTAGCTTTACCGGGATAATTTGAGTGAACTCTACACCCTCTGTTCCTTAATATAAGATGTTTTCGCGGTTCAGTTTAAAGTACCCAAACGTCTAGTATTTAGAAAAACAGGTAGTAGTTTTCTTGAGCACATATCTAGGAAAGCTTGCCACACTTTATTTATGCCCATACGCTAATGCAACACCATTCGAATACTACAAATATACACTAATCCAATGGCTAGTGCAACAGTAGAGTAGTTAGTTTATTACAGGGTACAATACAATGGTTTTACTGAACCGATTTCAATAAACTCTAGCACTGGAAGATTTCTATAAGAATTAACAATACAAAATGTAAAGGTAACACGTTTCAGCATTGGTATACTAGCTGTGCATGAGCATTAAACCAAATACAAAAGTATGAAGGTAACTAGCATTATTAACTAACGATAGTATAATTTTTTTGCAAACCATGTACCTCCAAGGTAAATATCATTAGGAACTCGTGGCGACCTAAAAAATTGCTATCCCAATCTTGATAATCAATCAAACATAAAAACTTGATCGAACGAATCAAGAGAACAGCCGGAGGAGGAGGTGCCCACTCTTGACCTTTCCTCTTGTCTTCATAATATTTTGTGCAGTTTAACCAAAATAAAATGACATCAGCGCCTTGGCATTTTGGTGACACTGTACAAAAAAATTGACTTATCTCATGAAAGTGAGGTATGTAATCTATAAGCATTAACAGTGCAAAAATCTGATGGTAGTAACAAGTTTCATCGTTGGTATATTGGCTGTGCAACAACATTAGAATGCCTTAGCTGAAAAATCTCTAATACATCCACAATCAACAGCTAACCCTGAAATAATCCAGTGACATTAAATGGCATTGCTTAAATTTATCGGTGGCATTAGACTGAGAGCGGCATCAGTTAAATGTGGCATCACTTTAGCAGTAACATTGCTTGAGTTGACTGCTGGTGTTATACTAATAGCAAAAAAGTGGCAATAAGAGCATGGGAGGCCCGTTCGGAGAGTGGGCGCATCGGTACGATGTACCTCCACGCACGCAGAGTTGTGAGGGAGGTATGGTTGCCCAGAGCAACAAATATCCAGGCAGCATATGTGGATTACGTCCCATTTTTGTTCTCTTTAGCCACCTTTTTCCTATGTGAGGACAACAAACCGATTGACCTGGTCATTCTCTGTTGTGTTGTCATGCCTTTCTACCCTTCTTCAACCAAGAGACACGAGACTCTTTCCTTAGCTACTGATTTTCCCCTTTTCAACCTAGATGTGGGTTCGATGCCTACTCTCTTGGACAGTACAATCTCCCTTCCTCTTCCTTATTCAACCCAGACATGGATTAGTCTGCCTGAAGTAGGGTTCCCTTTAATAGTGCAAATTATGGTTTTCGTCTGTGTGGCAAGCAGAGCAGAGGATAGAAAATTGGGAAGATGGTGGAGTGGAAAAAGATCCACATGCAACGATGTGGCAAATGGGGCAACAGAACAAGGGTATGGTTCGAAAAGAGGTAGCGTACCTGAGGGTCGGCGGGAAGTGGCTTCGCTCGTCGTCGTCCTCCGCACACACTACGGCAGTGAGCTTGGGGATGGTGGCCATCCCACGTGGGTGCTAGGTCTGAGAGGACGGCCTTGTCGTCAGTGTGTGACCTCGCTCGCCGACGACGAGTGCGTCAACACTGCACATCCTTTTCTTCCCCGGCGGATCTGTGACCACCGGTGAGGAGGGAGAGAGAGGCCGTCTTTTTAGATCTGGAGAGAGGGTGATAGTGTGAGAAGCAAGTGGGCAGCCCTTAGCAAGAAAGCACTGAAGCTCCAGCGTATATATGTTTTTTGTACTACTAGTACTGGAGGTGGAGTAGTGGTAGAGTAGTTTATATTTTCTCTGCGTATAGTACCCATTAGTCGTGTTTCAAAACTGAACGGCACACCATTAAAAAAATAAAGGTCGATAACTAATGCGGCACCTCAGGCCAACGCGGCCAGTTCGCATTTTGCACGAGAAATTACACACCATGTTTCGTTGACATGTGGTCCTGTTCCAACATATCAGTGAGATGATGACGAGTCCTTTTCTACTAGTATTTCCGAACGGACGTGTAGGTCGGGATGCCTCTTCGTGAACCATGGCAAACTGGCAACCGTCCACCGACTCTTCGCCTTTCCCTCTCGATTTGGAACTGCTATCGCATGCTCTTCCTCTCCCTCCTCCATTTGCCTTCAGCCCTTCACCCTTCCTTCTGCCATTGTTCGACCGTCTTCTCCATGGAGGGAACAGGCCAGAAACAACCCCATTATTCTTGCCCCGTTCTGAAAGATGACGTGGTGGAGGAACTCATTGATCGGTGCGACGTCATCACCTCGGCTTGCATGGCAGGTTCGTTCAAGACCATTCTCAACTCAACTAATAACACCATTAGAAGGAACCCAAGAGTCAAGGAGCGGTTTGTTCTCCCCTATCTTCTTCACCATGACCCTGATGACAGGCGCGGGGACGACAGAGGCCTCGCCTTGTGCAAGTTGATGCCGCTTGGTAATGATACATATGATGTTAAAATGCCATCGCTTGAGGGTAAGGCTTGGGCAGGCGCAAATGGAGATTGGGTTGTTTACATTGGGTCCAACTGCGAGTGGGAACTTGTGAATGTGTACACTCGTCACCGGGTTCCACTTCCAAAAATCTCAGCAGACTGCCCAGAGGTTGAGCACACCGGTATTGTATGCACGTTCAAATACGATCATGGTGAATGTCTTCTATGAAAGATAGCAATTTGTCGAGTTCCCAACCGCTCTTGGAATTACAAGAACTATGAAGTTGTTGCTATCTTCGACAAGCTTGTCGACGTCCTTCATGGTTCGACTGGATGGATATTGCTCAAAAATCAGTTTCTATACACGGATGAGTACTTTGATGCAATTCAATACGAGGGCCTTGTGTTTGCTTCCACCACTCATGGCACTATTTTTGCATGGGATCCTCCTAGTTTTGGTACGTTTGTCTTCCATCGTAATAATAATTGTTTCATCCACTTGCATGCAGCTTAGCAAGTTTCCCTTTACTAATTAACCTCCTTCTTGTGTTTCCAAGGTCCTGTGAACATTCCACCACCTATACTTGTAAATTTTTATAACCAAGGGGGAGATGCCGATGGTGATGATCACGAGCATGAGGACGAGCAACGCCCATATACTCTGTGGCGCCTGGCAACTAATTCCGATGGATCACCTCTTCTTGTGTGTATACAGCCCACTGATGATGTTACTACTAAGGAAGCAGGTGTAGTCTCCCATGGTCGCACTCTCCGAACCTATTCCAACACCCGTTGCATGGTATTCGGGATGGATTCTAGTGTGCTAGCACCAACACCTTCTCCCTGGTACAGAATTGATAGTCTTGGAGAAAAATCGCTCTTCCTTGGACAAAACTATCCAATGATGGTGAAAGGTGATCCAACTGCTTTTGGCACAACGTTACTACCATTTATGAGAAGTAACTATATCTATACCTCAGACATTTGGGTGGTTCCCTACCCTGGTACTGATATAGTAGGCCGCTTCAGCCTGGATATTAGTCCTGCGTTGGTCTCGAGATCGACAATGGATTGCCCTTCCCCGAGAATCACTTGTGGTTCAAAGCAAGCGTTTCCGACGCCGAGGATTGGTTGAGTTGAAGTTCATTTCATTGCTTGTTATTTGTTGTGTGATGAAAACATTAGTATTTATAATGTATCCTCGTTGTCGATGTGGGTTGATGACCTGTTGTATGTAATAAAATGATATGCATTTGATAAACTTACTAAATTTATGAATGGCTTTCGAGTCGCCTCTCTGAGTGAGTGGTGCGACGAGGCAAAAATATATTTTCCGAATACATAATTGTATGTGCATTGCAATAGGTTATCAGATGAGGCTAATCAACAATAGTAGTACACTATTTGTACTAGCTTCACATGCTTCGCGCGTCGGGCGGGTGTTTTTACTGTAGCCATAGGTTAATGTGTTCGCTGTACGTAACCA